>NC_092057.1:0-27500 GCF_039877785.1 Chaetodon trifascialis
CACATCAGCTATTTAATGTATGCTTTTATTATGAGTGCCTTACAAAGCAGTGATAGACTTTCCAGACACGGTCTGGCAAAGGTCAGGGCTAACATAAGGCCTCGCCCTGGGAATGTCACTAATTTACTATATGACAGGGTGGTGACCAGGAAGACAGATACCACACTGGAGGCAGACTTTGCAGGAGAAAGAGTAAATAAACAGGTGGTTTAAAGGAGAGGCTAGAGTGGATGTAGTGTGGAAATTGTGGAGCGTGGATCGGAAACGGTGTCGGAAACAATCCAAGAACAGAAGGCTTGTAGATTTTGTCAGAGGTCGCTACATAGAGAGATATCTTTCTTACGTAAACAGACGACCGGAGCCTTTTTTAGTGAATGACTTACTATATGGTTGAAGTAGCTCTCTGCTGCTTCTCTCAATATAAGCCACAAACACACTACTACGAACTGTTCGCACAGTCTAGTTATACTAGATGGACAAATGGAAACACCCAGGTCAGTCTACCAGTCAGCCAGCTGCTCTTCCAGCCAGTCATACAAACATGAACTGGTGAACTAGTGACATTCCTTGTGCTGTGCGTGGAAAATTGACACCCTTTCACACGTGCACTCTGACCCCTCAACAGGCCACATGGGTCACATATGTTGCTGTAACAGGCAAAAAATAACTCCGGTTGCCAACAAAAGCCCTCATGTTTGAGTGTGTGGCAGAAGCTTTCAGAATGACAACTGAATAGCAAACAAATGGGGTTCGCTGCCTGAGAGGACAGACAGCTGACAGAAGTGATGGCTCGGCTGCTACACACTGGTGGCTTGGCTTTTCCCTAAATATACTGAAAAACTACTTTCCTCAGCTACTTACACAGATGCAAAACAATATATTCCACTGATTCTGATTTCAAGATTTTCCTGCTTTTCCAGCACTTCATAGTTCAGCTCACAGCTACACTGCTGAATTGCTACACGCCCATGAGCAGAGCACAGCCTCAGATTCTCAGGCAGGGCTCTGCTGGCTGTTCCTGAGTCCTGGCTAGAGACTAAAGGAAACCTCGCTATTGCAGTCAGGGTCCCTCAGCTCTGGGATCCCTGCCTGAAGATCTGAGGCTTGCTGAATCAGTGACATCTTTGAAACCGCTTCTCAAAACGTGTCCAGTTCTGATACCTTGACTTCGATAGTACTGAAGCATTTTTGGTCAGTCGGTGCAATGAAAGTACCCCAGTTGCTGCTGGTCTCTGAGATTACCAAACATAATTATTGTTGTATGCCAGCAATGACAAATTAAACGTCATTATGTCTTATTTGCCTCAGTCCTGAAATGTTTTAATCATGGCTCAAGGATGTAAAGCAATCTGTAACACTGTTCAAAAAAGATAATTATTAGAATTATGGTTGTTGTTGTGTCTGACATTGGCTAACGTGTAATAAGATAAGATTTTATTGATCCCACACTGCGGAAATTAAGTCATTACAGCAAGCAAGTATTACAAAAAGCAAAAACATTGGTACCGAAGGTTCAAAATAATACAACGTTCTTTTTGAGCAGCAAGCAACATTGTCCATCCCTCAATTCAGCTGTGAGTGGCAAATAAGCACCAGTCTCACACAATATGAGAGTAAGTTTTGGCATAGTTTCCCCTGTTCTTGGTTTTGAGTTTCCATTCTAAAAATCTAGCTGGTAAAATGTTAAAAGTCTTTGGTGCCATCTACGGGACATGGTCAACACAGAGTATCACTTAATGTGACATTTCCAAAGCTAAACTTGACCCTGATGACTTAAAGCCAAAAACAAACCGGTCCTTAATAATTCAATATGATCATTTTGTCCAGATGCCCACAGGACAATGACTTGTCAATGGCGCTCTCTTTGGGAAGTCTAGCATTGATATCGAAGGTCCATCTGAGTAAGTCAGATGTAGACATGTTTTTCTCAGCAGACAAAATCTCTGGATATTTTAGTCTATAATATACAAAAAAAAAATAATTTTGTTTTCAATCTGTTATCATTTCAGTTTCTCTTTTATATATTGTATTTTTGTCTTGTCTTTTTTGTCCATGACAATATAAAGAGATTTAATTATGTTGGTATTTCATTACTATATCCAGTGGTAAAACAAATTTCAATAACATCATTCTAATCATTTATAGGAATCGGTGGATGAATATGTCACATTTCCATTCATGAGAATAACACAGTTTCTCATTTTATGGGATTTTCAACACTGTTTAGGATTATTTCTGACTGTAAAAGCATTAACAGCTACTGTGCATGAGAAAGTGAAAGCCTTGAGGCCAGTGCAGCATCAGTAAATGTCTGGTCAGAGCAGAGGTGTAGGACAACACGCTTGGCTGAAATTTATGAAACTACCAAAACTACTCTGACCTACTTGCAACACATTCATTTTCCTTTCTTCCACTGTATGGAGGAAAATATAACTGCAACCACATGTAGAAATCAGTCTAGACATACAGAACACAAGTTTCTGAATCCTTACACTCTTCAAGTGAGCATACAAATGATGCACCAAGACTCACTTCAAACCACACTTGTAATATTGACTTGCACTGCCTTCTGCTACCTTCAAGATTACAACATATCTGCCATATGCTCATTTAATATAAACATATTCTTTGATGGGTGTGAAACAACTCCTTAGCTAGTTTTCTATTGAGTTATGTGCTGTTGGGTGGACCAAGTGTTTCTCAGACTTCATCCTTAAGTTGCTTGAGAGTTCGTAACCCTTACCTGAGCCCATCCCAACCACGTAGATTGTCTCTCCACAGCCTTCATCTATCTGCTCCCTCAGATGTCTTAGTAATGAATCATACTGTTCCCCTGTTGGACTCACTAAAACCAGCTGAAAAGTGAGACACGGGAGAAGAGACGAGGAAAAATGTGGAAAGGTTAAACAAGAGCAAACAGAGTCAATCAAGCCTTTTGTATGTGTCTTGAAGTCACAAGTTCAAGGAAAACAAATCGTAGCTTTTGCTTAAAGGCTATGTGCTCTGCATAATGGTGACAATGATTTATCAGTACATTCTGATGCCTTAGGCTGCTCCTGCAACGTTTGCACATACAGTAGATATAATTTACCCCGTGGATGGGTAATCTGCCAGCTGGATGCAGTTACATACGTGTCACTTTCTGGTGTTTTGCACGGCCAGCAAAAAACGCGCTGTGTGAAGCTTGTTAAGTCACTGCACATTATTCGTTCGCCGAGTCGAAGCAAAAAGCTGTTTGGCTGGAACATCTTAAAACTTAACGTTACTAGGTGCAATTTACAGTGAGGCCCACCTTGCTGCTTAAGTCTAAATGATCCACGGATTCGCCGTTTGTACCCTCGCCGTCTTCAAAGCCCTCTCCGCTGGATGGATCGTCAGGACATCCCCGATCCGGTGCAAACATACAAGCGGGCACTATGGACTCTGCTGCTGGTATTGCACCCGGGCATAACGCTGGTTCTGTCGCCGTTACCGACGCCATTTCTAGAGATAGGAGTAATGCAAAAGCAGCAAATTAAAAAAACCAACTTACTTCCTTTGCTTGGCTCCTCTAGCTAATCTTTAGCCATAACAGTTAGCAAATACAGAAAGTAAGTTTCATGATCATCGCCAGCCAGCTAATGCTAACCAAACATCGAACTTGCTATTACAATATGCAAGTTAACACTCTTAAAATGGAAACAAAATGGAAATAAATCACCATAGCCGTAAAATATAAACTACATTTTCAGACTTACGAACATCTAAATGCAGGATAATTAAAGCTTATGAAATGAATCTTATGAAATAAAGGCATACCAAAAGTTGCTATCTAGCTGACAAGCTAACTTAGTTGTTTATTCGGTTAGCTTCAGTTTCTGACCACTGAATGTATGACACGCCCATCACAAAAGAGAGGAAGGGGATTGGCTATTGTACTCAAAATCACGCCCATTGTGGTGACGTACAAATACATCAGCGTGCGGCTCGGGTGAAACCGTGACAACCATGGTGACAACCCGAAAGCCTGACCTACTTTACCACACACACACACACACACACACACACACACACACACACACACTAGGTATGACGTAATAATAATTAATATGTCGAAAATAAGAATTTGCCGGGAAAAAAAAGTACGGAAAGAAAGTAAGGAATGGCCATCCAAAACGTATAATTTATTAATCAGTAATTATCTATTTAGTTAGTTAGTTCTTGCAAATTAATTTTTAATTTGTTCTCTTCCAAGAGAAAACCTTAAAGTCTTGAAGGACAAGCTATACTGAAGTGAATACGAGGTATCAGTTGAATAGCTGTGGAAATGCTTTCCACACCTTGTTTTTAATTGTTATTTAAACGCATATTAGTAAAACTCTATACTCTTCTGTGAATCCTGAAGGTTTTACAAGAGAAAAGGTTGTTTATTTTTCCCCTTTTCCTGTTCGACTATGTATACTATTTATTGTGAAGCACCTTATGATAATTATGCACATACATATAAACATACAGAGCACATCAAATACCAAGATGCTTCATAATTATGACAAAAAAAACATAAAGCAAGTTTTTTTTTAAATGCCTACAATTAATGTACCAGACGCTTCATTGTCACTACTGAATATTAGGCCACTCAAAGTCTTGTTAATGTACCTATGATGCCACATGTCTGCTAATTATCAATAATGTACTTTTTTTTTCATAATAGTTCCCCTGCATTTTTATACAAACACACTGTATTTGTAACATGTTTTATCCAGTTTTTGTACACATTTATCAGGTTTTCTCTCACAAGCTGCATGTCATTACACTACAGTACTTTCGTTCCTGGAGTCAGTCTCCAAATAGGGATGAAATTAACTGAATCTTATTATTAGTTACAGTAGAAAATGAGGGACAAAACTCAGTTGTCAACAGTGTATAATATGCAATTCACAGCGACAGTGTCCAAAACGCTGAGTGCAAAAATGTCATTAACCCACAAATGCAGAACATTGGCAAACTTGTCATAAGTACATTAGTAATTGTTCTGAGGCGACTTTGACTTTCTTTATAAAGGTGGATTCTTTTTTTTTAAATGCTAAGATACTATATATATATATACATATATTACATATATTTTTTTATATGTGTTGTCATATGTACATAATTACTTTTAGTCAGATTTCAATATTTCTTTTCATGCCAGAAAGTTTCCATCCAAAACTGCAGCCAACAGTGACTGAATTGTTTCATTGAGGGACAAATATCATCATATGTGACTGCTCTTCTTTTTTTTTTTTCTAAACCCCTCCCCATTGGTTGCTTCCTGCCCCTCAGCGTCACTGGGGTTATATAAACCACTCACCTGCCTGCAAAGGTTTGTCACTTGAAGCACAACCCACTGAAGACAGCAAAGATGGTGAGTGGTGTGAAGATTCATTTTCAGGATTTGTCTTCGTTCTCCTCATGGACGAATGTCTGCGTTCCTTATCGTGTTAGTCCTTGTCTTAGTTGTGGCATTATACTAAGCCCAAAATGAGAATGTTTGTCATTTTCTCCAACTTTTACAGCCATATTCTGTGTGCTACCCTGATTGTGACACACATCAGAGAGATACTGTATATGTTGCTGTATGGCTTTCTGGTTGCATTATCATCAAATCAAACAAATATTCACACATTGTAGAATTCAGTTCAATTCAATTCAATTCAATATTCCTTTATTGGTCCCGCGAGGGGAAATTCCAATTTCACAGCAGCACCAATAAAGTGGATAGAGTGGTAAAAGACAAGTGCATGCAAACTGAACACAAGTATATACAAAAGGGTGGGATAGAAAGAAAAATGTCATCCTTAAAAAAAGATTGTGAATAGTATTTACAGAAGAGATATACACAGAAGAGATATACTTGAAAGAGCTTTGTGCAGAGTCATTAACATCAATTCACCGATGTTGTGAAGGGGCTGATGGCTTAATTTCAAGTCCAGAAAGGAGAGAAAAGCCTTGGTAGCATTAACACCTTTCTGATTTTTTTCAGGAATTCTATGTCTATAGTATTTTGTCAATCATTAACACTCATCCCAGGGACACAGAGATGTTTCTCAATTTTACTATGCAATTTGATAGAGATGTGTGACAAAGGCTGAGTGACTTAAATTTCTAAAATTTGCATGTACTTTTGCCCAGGATGTGCTTTGTTTCATCAAGTAACACTTTTCAAAATCTAAATTCGTGTCTCACCGGTTAACTTGGTCACCTAGGTCGTCTTTGATTCCTGTGAGACATGCATGTATTGTAATACTATACAATGGCCAGGGAACAGAAGGCAATGTGTACACTGCTCATAAATAGTTATAAATAATAGTCTGACTCAAAAGTGTAACTTCACTTAATTATTCTGCAACACCTGCCTGTGCAGTCAATGATATACCAGCACTGATGACTTATTGTGGGTGGTGTGGACTCAGTTATCTGTGGGTGTGGTACAGGTAGGGCCAGGATGTAGAAGTTCATGTGCAACCATCAGGTGATGCTCAGCACATAGATCAGAAGGAATGGAATTTACTACGTTACTGATTAAACGAATCGCTGACTGTAAGGAAAGTTCCTGGTAGGCCATGTGTGCGTGCAAACCTTTAAAATCAATCATCGGCTATTCATTAGGTTTGTTGTTTTTACATTAGTTTTTTATTTATCTGTCATGTAGGCACACACACACACACACACACACACACACACACACACACACACACACACACACACACACACACACACCCAGTGGTACCTATCTAGCGTCTAGCATATAAGGTCCATGTGTGGGTGTATTTTTATGGTTTTACTGTCTCTATGTAAAAGTACTGTACTGTAAAGTACTTTTACAGCCGTGGGCTGTACGGTACTCTTGCACCCTGGTTGATCATCAACAACGAAGATAAGAACACCTGTGATCATTAATTTTCCCACCAGAGACACAAATGTTTGCCTTTTAAATATCCCTAAATTACAAAATACAAAACCATTTTGGCTCACCCATCCATCCATCCATATATCCAAACCAATTCCCATGTTCCTCTTTGTCATCTCCCTTTACAGAAACTCAATGACATGTCATTCAAGGAGGGGCATGAGTTAAAGGTTTGCCTCAAGCTCAAGGACGACTGCAACTCGTAAGTTCCCCTCGTAAGAGGCAGCCCTGCCTCCTAGAAATGACATTCATATACAACAAATTTGCAACAGTAAATACGTTATGAGGGAAGTGTGGCAACCGAATTCCATCTTCTGTTAACATAATCAGGAAATGTTAATTAACATACCTGGCAAGTTGCAATAATGTTGATACTGAACAAGTATTTCATTGGTTTTCTGCCAAAAACAGGCAATCCTGCAGTGCACTGTCCACTCATTGTTCCATGTCTTAATGGTTATGTTTAAGCACTGATAGAGAGATTCTGGTCTATTTTAATAGCATGGTTTCTCTCAAACCTTAACCACAGTGCTGTCGGCTAAACCTGACCATGGAGTCTGGACGTGACCCCTGGATTCTGGTGCCACAGTTCTGCACTTTGTCTGCCATCCACACTGACCGCCTCCCTGCAACTCCAGTGCAGTTCATACATGTTACATATGTGTTTCAATCACTCAAAGAAACACTGACTCTGAGCATCACACTGCAACATAATCACAAATGCAAATCAGTTGTGTATAAACAGAGTTTCCAGAAGACAGTGTTGGAAGAGAAGTTGTCAAGTGGTGAAGAGCTTTCTGAAATTGCTCCAGATCCCTTGTCTCTGGTTCATACCGTTTAACTTTTAGGACTTACATTTAATTAAGAGGAAGTTGACACCGTGTACAGCGAGTGTCAACAGACTACTGCTCTCATCCTTTCCTCATTGCACTCTTTGACCTCTGTGTTTCTGCCTCCACTGCAGTTTTGCCATCAACATTGGCCATGATTCTGAGAATATCGCATTGCACTTAAACCCCCGTTTCAACTACGGTAGCGACACCAACACCATCGTCTTCAACTGCTTCTCTGGGGGGTATTGGGGTGATGAGCAGCGTGAGGGAAATTTTCCATTCGCATCTGGGGAGGAATGCAAGGTGTGTTGGGAGAGCATGAGGGTGTTTGTCAACTGTCTGTAGTCTCGCAAACTTCGGCTTCGTCTGATACCAAACAACAGAACTGATTAGTCTCTTGCATGCATTTAAACACAATGTTTAGTCGAAAATAGGGAAACTTTTGCATGCATTTAAATAGAACGTTTAGTCGAAAGTGTATGCTGTAGCCTGTACTTTATACTCTGTACTGTACTTGACATCACATTCTGCAGTACCTAAAACAGCAAATATCTCATTCCAGAGGCAAATTTGTCAAAGCTTCTAAAGAATTAAGTTGGATTCTTGTGGTTTTATCATTGTTTACACAGTAAAGGCTCAAAGCTGGGTGTGATTATAGTTCACAAACAGACCTGCTGTGTCTGAAAGAATATTTTCTGCAGACCACTGACAAAGTACTTTTGTTGTATCATTTTAGTCAAATTTCACAATGTACTACTACTACTGTAGTACACAGCTACTGTGTAATCATTAAGGGATTTATGGGCTCGTAAAAACTGTGTATTTTAGTCATTCTTTTTACAAACTGTAAATGTTCATGTTGAAACTTGATTGGCACTGAAACATAAATCCTTTGTCTTCTCAGATTTGCATTAACTTCAACAGTGAGCAGTTCTACATCAAGTTTCCTGATGGCTCCATGACGAACTTCCCCAACCGAATGCGAGAAGTCAAGTACAAGTACATTAACATCTGCGGTGATGCAAAGGTCATCAGCATCAAGATCAAGTAGAGGTCCACCTCATCTCAACCCTTTTGACTTGTCTGTTTCACATTATTGAGGCTTATGGAAACATAGCACTAGATGTGTACCATCATTGAGTGCTGATGTTGCAATAAGAGGAACTGGCCTAAAGAGGGAGCCACAGCATGTCTTACCTCATTGTGCCTGCTTGAAATCTCCTCAGTCACTGGAGTTTTTAATAAATCATCTGAAAGAAAGAATATCCTCTCTGACTGTGATCTTTTTATATGCAGCATTCATGAAATAAAGACATTATATCCTGCAAATCTAAAACAAAGATACTGTCTAGAATTGTATCTTAATCAATAAATTAGAAAAAAACATGATTTCGGTCGCATTTCAGTCTTAATTCTGACACGAGTCATATTTGTGACTATCTGGCCTGCCGACATACA
Organism: Chaetodon trifascialis; assembly: GCF_039877785.1. NCBI lineage: Eukaryota > Metazoa > Chordata > Actinopteri > Chaetodontiformes > Chaetodontidae > Chaetodon > Chaetodon trifascialis. The sequence continues at coordinate 9,220 of NC_092057.1, forward strand.
TTTAAGAGAATTAAAAACTGCTGAGATGAGCAGATGAGCTGTTAAGGCTGCATGGTGACCAGAGGTGACGGTTTAATAAAAGCTTTCATAGTATCATTCTGCATAAATCTGGGTGTCTGTTAATATGTAAATTCAAGTCTGTTCAAAAAGGTGACTTATTAAAAATGCTATAACACAATGTCCACGTTAAAAAAAGTAATGTGGTCAAAAAAAGAAAGAAACAGCTATAAATAAGAATTCATCATTGAGGCCTGTAGAGTGAGTGTAGCCAATATATCGACTGGGGCAGATAATAGAAGATGGAACAGGCTAATCCAAAAGAGGGACAGCATACAACAGAGGTGAGATGAAGCAGATACTTAGGGAGACAATTTACAGGAGGACTCAAAGAAGCGGTGGCCTGAGGATGAGGAATGTGGCACGATGCAACCACATTCCCTGGAAGGAGATGAAATATCCTTTACAGTATGTGTGCGAGTTTATGCATGTGTGCAAGGTGGATGGAACATGGGAGAGTAAAAGAAAAACTGGAAGCAGCTCTTTACATATGATTCCATTGTCCAAATATTCTTTTTTTTTTCTTTTTTACAGTAAATGCAAAGTAATTGATTGCTGTGATGAATTCTTGTGATTAGTATATCATCCAAAATATTTTCAGAACGACTGAAAAATTCTCTTTTTGTTGCTTTTCCAATGCAAAGTCAAATCTTTTTAATTCTGCAAAAAACTTGTATTTTAGGTCAAAGCTACAAATCAAATGTGTATTTGTGATATCAGTAATATTAAAAAGGCAGAACTGGATATTGTTAGACAGGAAGAATTTGTACAGGGATAAGCGTTAGAATATACAATATAGAACACAAATCAAATACTGTGGCATTTGTTCTGTTTGTTCTCCAACCAGCAGACTTGCAGTCAGACTTTCATGTTAGCAAACATCCACCTGCTGTGCTCAAGTTCTCTGAATCCTTAACAGCTTTGGTTACAGTTCTCAACGGAGCTGGAAATGTGTAGCATCACACTGCGTATGTTTGCAGCATTTACAAAGTTTGTAGAAAGTGCTATTTCAGATCACAAGCATCTCACAAATGTGACATTTTTCTGTTTTATACAAAATGACTAAAACAAAAATGTCCTCTCTCACGCTGATGAGGGCATTAATAACATGCTCAACATTGCTCAAGTGCCTACGCTCAGTAATCATCCACTATAGGTCCTGCAGTGGCGTAGTCATTACTGACCCGGGGTCAGCCCTGCTTGAACCCACAGACTGACCTTTCTGAGCCAAATAATCTTTATAGTTCCGGGTCAGAAGAGTGTAAAGAAATGGATTAATACAGCTGTTCCCATAGGTTAGACATGTGACAAAGAAATTCACATAATTATGAGCAGCTGGAGACAAAGCTCTGAGGGATTCTGGAGAGAACAGTTTGGCTAGCTGCCATGCCCAGAAAGGCAAGAAACAAGCCCAGTAGGCCACTACAATGCTAAAGATCATTGTTACGACTTTTTGTTTGAGTCCTCTCCGCTGAGCAGAACGGCTGCCACCTCCTAATCTAGCCTGTGCTGCCCAGTAACGCCTGGCTAGCCCCACATACAGCCCAACGATTACCAATCCCGGAACTAAAACACTTGTAAGAAACAGGACAGTGATATAAGCCTTGAAGGCCTCAGGGGTCCATGTAGGGAAACAGATCCTCTTAACCAATCCAGCCGCAGTCGGCTTGCCCACCCTGAGTCTGATCATCACCATCATGGGAAGCGTTAGCACGAAAGCTATCCCCCAGATCATTCCTGCCACTAGCCTTCGCCTGCGAGACGAGGACCTGTGCGCGCTGAAGGGCCTAGCCACAGCACGGTAGCGTTCCACGCTCATGGCAACCAAAATGAAGACGCTGGCATGCATGGTGAGGAGGTCGAGACTCAGCAGGATGCGACAACCGGCCTCACCAAACAGCCAGTCATGGGCGAAGTATGTGCATACCACGAAGGGGATGGTGGAGAGGTAGAGCAGGTCAGCCAGAGCCAAATTGACGATGTAAACGTACATGGAACCCGTCCGACGCAAAGCGGCTGAGCGTGTGATGATGAATGTGTACGTGTTGCCTGCCACACCCATGGCGCACATCATCATCAGTGTGGCACCGAGTAGGGATGTCACCCAAAGGCCTCCACTGCCCCCACCACCACCAGCACTCTCCTGAGATCCCCCGTCTCCAGGTCCTGGGCTCAGGACAAGTCCCAGTTGCGGAGTGATGGTGGCATTAGGAGTGCAGTTCATTGCAGATTTACAGATCACGGGTCAGAGGTCAGGCCTGAATATTTAGAGACAATTTGCATGGAGCTATATGTTGGTTTGCTCCTGCATTAAGCTGGACAAGGTTTCAAAGTCTGTGTAGGCAGACCCCAGATCAAAGATGGCTGCTGATTGTAAAGATTTTTGAAAATATGTCCCACACAGTCCAGGTGAAAAGCAAACATTGCTTGTCATAACTCATTATACAAATTTGTTCAAACCTGTAAATTGTTGGAGCTAAATAGCATAAATGTGATGCAGGGGTGACAACAACAACAACTGTATTTATCCATGAAGACGATATAAGTAGACCACTGACATGGCTAGTAGCTTCAGTGACTGCAGAGCCGCCTGTGGCTTATAGCGTTTATCCCCAAAAATAAGGTCCTCCACACAGCCATTATCCCATACTTCTCCAAAATTGACAGCATAAAAGCCTCCAGAGAAGATTTAAGGCATCAATAAGCCTCAGGTGTGAGACATATCCTCAGGTACAGAGGACAAGAATTTCTCCGCTGGGCTGAAGTAGATCTAGCAAGGGTTATTTGGGAGCAGCAGAGTGGCGCAGTGAGTCAGGATACTGCCTCTCAACTTGAAAAACTGTGTTCAAATCTCTGAAAGCAAACTCCTTCAAGGCCGAGGTGTGCTTGAGCAGGACTTCAGTTGCTGACATTTCCAGGGAGAGACTCCTTATGGGGATTGATGGTGTCAGTTTTAGTACCAGGGGAAAAAAAAGCTCCCTTTCCTTATTCATTTCCTCTGTGGTGACCTCAGTGCATGTCCAGGTTTGGTTCAGGGTTTTAGCCAGGGCTGAATCAACAGCTGTGATATATCCAGTCAAAATATGTCTTCTCTTCTAGGTCTCTACCTCCAGACATATAAATCGATCCTTTGCTTTAATCCAAATGTGCCTCTATCTCCATAAACGCTTTGATGCATGGCAGATGAACCTCCAGCTTCTCCTCAGATCTCCAGCCTGTATGTGACTCTCCAATTTGGTAGAAGACTGTTGTGTCTGTGTTCTTGGGAGCTCTGCTGGTCGCAGTCCTCTGCCTTCTCTCCGCTGCCCTCCCTCTTTCTCACAAGGGTGAAAAACTAGCATGGGCCTATAGATTTATGAGATATTCCCCTCGGGCTTCAACCTGCAGTCTCTGAGCTTCAAGGTGCAGTTTTAGACACCCAGAAATCACTAGCAGGGGCAATTGTGCTCAACCACACACACATGCCAATTTTGCAAATACAGAAGCCAAGCACATCATACAGATGCCAGTATAAAGAAAGGACGTATTTATACGTTTCAGCTTTTTTAGACTTACAATCTCATCATGTTCAGCAGTCATTTATGTGCCTGCAAAGACAGCACAAAACAGCTTTGTCAAAGTCAGAAAATCCTTTATATCCAGATGAACGTTGGCTACTTGTTTTAAGCCTGGACGCACTGCTTTTAAGATATCTGTGGCTTTGTTGAGACTATATTTTTACTATAGTTTTGGATTCTCCACAAGTGAAATTTTCCTCTTGTGTCAGCGGGTAATTTTCTTATATTATCCCCATTTTATTTGTTATTTGTCTTTGAGAGCTGACTTTTTACATTATTGTATTTGCTGAAGTCCTCATCTTCAGAAATAAATGATGATAATAATAGTGCAAATAATACATGTGCTGTCTTTGTGAATTTTAAGCAGTATTATCGAAACTTGCAGCATAAGCTGTTCTTGGATGCTTTCTGCCATTGCATTAACTGCAAATTGGCAGCACATTGATATTTGAGTTGATGGTGCAGGAAATCTGACGTTATGATATTAACAGGAAAAAAAGGTAGTTTTGGAATAACTCAACTTCAGTCTGAAGAGAGGGATAATCTACAATAAGGTGACTATATTTAAAATCCCACACACAAATCTGTATAGAGATTCCTTGACAAATTCCAAAGGAAATATTTTTATTAGTGACAATCAATAATTTCATATGCTATGTCAGTCATCTATGGTCAAGCATGGAAACAGCCCACCTTTACTTAAAAAAAAGACACCAAATCAATATGTGATGTGTTTACCTCTTAAACCAAAAAAAAAATGGAAACAAAACAAGAGAACAAAAAAAGAACGGTCTGTTTGATATATATAAAAATGAGAAAAAAAATAACTTATTGGAGTTATTGTTTAACAGACATGGTATGTATACTGTACGCCACATGGAGGCACTGTTAGACCATGTAATGGCTTGCAGAATTTGCTGCTTTCCTAACCCAGTGCATTAACAAATCTCTGTCTGTCAAGAATGTCTTTGACAGAACTCTCCAAAACTACTTAAAAAATCAATATTTGCTGAGTGTTAAAAGAAAAGTCATGCTGAATTCTTGATATAAACTGCACAGGCAGTGTGTCTGAAGATACTGCTTGGCTTGGAAAAACTCTCTTTCTGAACTTTTGGACTGAAACAGCACAATAAGCTGCAGCTCATGAACTGGCCTGCACCACTGGTGCTTAATGTCCATGTGTTAAGTCATGAGAGTAGTAACAACACTTACATAAAACAACCAATAATTACCATTGCTTTAATAAAAAAAAAGTTTGAAAAAATCAAAAGGAATTCTGAATCCACAGATATTATTGTTTTCTGTCAGCTGATGATTTGTACTGGTTCGACTCATCGACTTCTCACCTTAAAAATGCTTATTTTCTAAATTCTCACATCAAATGTGTTTTAAACCTAACAATTCCAACCACAGTATTTTACAATAAGGGGGAAAAAAAAAACATCCAAGAAGGAAGTGATTTACCATAATGAGTTAACTTCTGCAGCAGGGGCCATGTGAATTTGAAACACTACAATTTGAAATATAGGCTGCTAAAATCCCCCCAAATATGGTAAAATGCTGTTCAGACTTTCTGATTGACAGGTGATCTCTGTGCTGTGCATGAACACACCAGCAATAAATGCCAAAACTGTCAGTTAAACAAAATCAAATAAAAAACTATACATTTCTATTTCTTCTGGCCAGATATATATACTTTTCAGTTACCAATTAATAATGCCTTGATCCTCATGTTTGTGTTTTTAACCCCAATGATCACCTTTGGGACTTTTGTAGCTACAAGCTCCAGTCTGATTGGTGATGAAGATTTTGCAACAACCTCCAAAAATCACTAGAGTCAGTGGCTGAACTGATGCTGATGGGCTTTGTGTCCAGTTGGCGAAGAGCTGAAAGGAGAGGAGCTGGTCCCTCAGGCCTCTGGTCCATCAATGCCTGTGCTTAAACAAGGCTTCCACTTAAAAACAAATCAAAGTCCAAAGTTAGAAACAAAGCTCTTTTACCCATGCAGACAAATCATTTCGTATGACTAATGCAATAGAGTTGTGGTTAAAGCAATTTGTAATTTAGACAGTTTTAGGGTCGTCGTTCAGTTGGTCTATCATCTTGCAGAGTGAAATATCTTAAAAACTATGTGATGGATTGCCATGAAACTTTGTAAAACATTCATGGTTCCTATAATCACATGGTGACCCTCTGTTTTTTCCTGTTGCACCACTAGAAGGTTGACATTTCTGGTTCAGAGAGAAATACCTGGACAACTATTGGCTGCCATCAACCTCAGCTGTGCAAATCAGCAAATATGATCATGCTAACATGAAAATCAAGAAAACAGTAACCTTTATATCAGCATGTTAACTGTCAATTTTCACCACAACCACTAAGGATCAAGAATAAGACATCTAACGGTTGGACTTCTTTCCACAGCCACAAAGAGCCACCAGCTCTGTGCAGAGAGTTATATTTACCCTCCAAAGTGAAAATGAGTGTAAATCTCAATTTGCTGCTCATGATGGAGTGATTGTGGACACAAACTCTTAGTAGATAAGCTATAAAACTACCAGTGAGTCACAACAATGAAAGATTAAAAATGGCCCATAATGTATGATTTGGTTTGTATGCAGAAGCTCCTATGTGTAGCTATACGACTGCTAAAAGCTTTATTTTACTTTGAGTTTATTAAATTAGCTAATAGATATGTAATAACTATTCGAAAGTTCTGAACTCTTACTTGTGTACTCCTGAGGGGACATCTGAGCGCTCATGACATCGCTGAAGTGTTTCAGCCAGTCCTGCTGGTCGCTCTCTGTCTCACAAGTAAACAGGAAGCAGCGGTCAGGTGTTTCTATGGTGATACCATGTTGCCAGGCACCGTTGCAGTGGGTGCCAGCAGGCAAGCCGGGGGAGGCGTTGTAACCGTGGTCTCTGTTCCCCAAGAACACCTCACCTTTGGCAAAGGCGTCCTTTAAACAGAATGAGAGACAGAAGTACAGAGTCCTCAGCATGCTACTGTGTCTCTCTACTGTATCTGAAACAAAAGAACTTCCTTTGATGAGTAAATTAATTCTGTTCTTGTTTCAAATTTCTGCTGAACACTGGCCAACTAGGCAGAAATCTCAGAGCTTCACTGGTTTATTCTTAAATCATTTCATTTTTGTGACTGGCATGCCATAATAGCAATATGCACACACTGGAATAAACTGTCAGTAAATGTGATAGGTACATTAAGCTGTACTCTTTGTAGTTCCGAGTTTAGGCTACTATGGCAGCAAGCACCAGTCTTATTTTTATTAAGTTTAGAGCTACTCTAAGATGCAAAACAGCTGGTTTTAGTCATGCTAGAAGTGCAGCTCTTGGCATAATTTGTTGTTGGCCAGTTGGTCAGTCCACCACTAGAACATGGAACATTGGAACATCTGCTGCTGGATGGATTTTCATCACATTTTGTACATTCATTCATCATGAATGTAGGATGAATAATATTGACTTTGGCGATCCCCTGAGTTTTCCTCAAGTGCCACTGTGGCAACATTTTTGGTTTTTAATTAAATGCCTCAAAGACATTTAAGTCTGCAAATAATAATTCATTTAATTGTTCATTAATCTCACAATTATTTTCTTGTTGAATGAATTAGTCATTTAGTCTATAAAATACAGAAAAGTGACAATTACAATTGCCAAAAGCCTAAAGTGAAGTCTTCAGATTGTTTGTATGTCTGCCCATTAGTCCACTTTATTGACATATCATAAGCAAAGGAAACCAACAAATGTTTGGCATTTTTGCTTGATGATTAATGGATAGTGAAAATAATTGCTTATTAAAATTCTTTTTATCGTCTGCTCGATCGCTGCAGCTCCACAGACATTCATGTTTCCCTCAGGATGAACTGTACTCTCTTTGGTAAGCCCTTAACTTTTCATGTAGTGCCATCACCAGGGAAAAAATGTGATTTCTCCAGTACTTCAGTTTATTAGCAAATACCTGGAAACCTAACGACATTCCCATCAGGCAGTAACTAAAAGCTGACATCACTTAATTGTCCCAGATAAATCTCACTCTCTAATGTTAACAAAGTATGATCAAACTGCATTTGCACATAGTGAACCATTGTATACACAACATCTAAAACATGCATAATTTAGTTATTATCCTCCACACATCCCCAGTCCACCCTTCACTCGACTTCCTCTTTCTTTCATCTACCAGTTTTTCTTGTCTAACTCCCTTGAGGTAAGTGGGACGTTTCAGTCACTTAGCACCTATAATTATTGCACCTCTCCATCAAACTCTTACATCAGCAGCAAAGCTGAGCTAATCTGGCTATCTGATGCGTATTTAGACAAATCTTGGGAAACCTGGATGGGCCCCTCTCAGGGCAAGTCTCTGTGATAACACCTGCCATAAAAAGTCCACTCTCATCAGTCAGTAACATCTCCACCTTTCAAACACGGATATCAGGTAAAATAGGTACAAGTTTGCATTCTGCAGACATGTCTAGTGTAGATTATAGGATAAAACTACTCTGCAGTTTGGTGTTTCACTTCTCTTTGAGCCAGTCCATGCTGTCATGGCATCGAATGCCATATGTATAATAACCACGTATAATACCACGCTCTCCCCTTTGAGTCATGGCTTCATATCCCAACACTGTCTACATAACCTAATTTGCTCGATGGCGCCCATTTATATATTTTTACAGCACAAGAATACTGTAAAGCAACTGCTGTCGGTAAGTTGTGATCAAGAAACTGCAACCATAGACACTCAGGCATCAACTAAAGGCTGAAAATATAAACTGTTGCTGATACTGAAATCTTTTGATGTATGTAGGTGTGTGGAAAGATGTCGCACCAGAGGATCTTTGAAGTACATGAGTCGCCTGTGGTCTAGAGTGAACCAGCGTTTCTTGAAGCCTTCTGTTTGCTGCAAAGACAAACAAGTTGACAGAAACAGTCAGACATGAGGTGAGACAGGAAAGCTGAAACTGTGCACAGCACAAAGCAGCATTGTTCAAGCATCAACGCTGGTGTCTGTCTGGTTATTCATAGTCTTAAATGAACTCATTTATTTTAGTTTCCTCATACTTTATCTTAGATTGTCAATTACTAAAGTGGCTAGGGTTCCAATTAATGGCTGTCAATTATTTGTTCAATTCATCATTTAGCCTACAAAAAAAACTATCTGCTGCTTTCAAAACCCAAAGTGATGTCTTCAAGTTATTTGTTTTGTCCAGCCCACCTAAAAGTCAAAGTCAAAAAGAACACTTCTGCATCACCAGCTCTACTAAAATCCATAAAACAAGATGGAAACTTTGAAAGAGGGGATGAGTGTGTGTTTCTTGACCGAACCCAAATTGCTTTGCAGCCTAATTTAACCACTTAAACCACTTTAACCACTCAAAAACACTTTCCCATGCACACACTACAAGCGGTGAGCACACACTTTTGACCATGACAGCGCATCAAACTTGATCTCAGGCTTTATAAAAGCATTTGTTCATGTTAGATTTGGACAGTTTTCTGTCCCCTGGGCAGCCCCACCTAAATGGTTACAGCACCACTTTCATAACGCTCTTGATACTGAATTTAAAAACTTATTGTCATGGTTAAACGTTTCCATCAGTGCAGCTGAAATTCATGATGAAAGCAGCTATCGAAGAATATGAAGCCGGCATCTTTGGAGAGTTTATTAAGGGGCATGAGCAGCTTTCAGAGAGCTGAGCTTCATATAATGAGGATGCTGAGGTCTCTGACTGCTGCCACATTGTCCTGGTAAAAGTGTTTGATATTCTCGTTGTGGCATGAGGCTAAACAACTGAGTCAGCAAGTTATGAGTCCTTTCATCTCTCAGCCTGACAGATGAGGATGAAACTGAGAAAGTGTGTGTGTGTGTGTGAGTGTGTGTGTGTGTGTGTGTGTGTGTGTGTGTGTGTGTGTGTGTGTGTGTGTGTGTGTGTGTGTGTGTGTGTGTGTGTGTGTCTGAATACAGAGCCAGAGGAGGATCGGCTTGTTAGGTGCTTCAGTCTGAAACCTGTGTGAAAGCACCTGCATATGTGTCCACATGCTAATATAAGACGGTGTATGACTGCATGGATACATTACAATCACCTCTTTGTGTGTTTGCTTAATCCAAACACATGTCCGTGTCTCTGTCTGTATTGGAGGTTTTGACAGCTAAGGATTAAGTCGATACTTGGCTCGAAGCTTTTGATTCCCTCTCAGACAGAGTGACAGACAGACGGACGATGTCGCAGGCAGGTAGGACCTCTCAGCTGTCAGTCAGTTGGACGAAAGCAGCCACACTGGCAGCTGGGCTAGTTCACCTCTTGGCCCAGCTCCTATTCCATTAAAGCAGGGACCATGGCGGGAGCTGGGATCACAGGAGGAGGTTTGAGGAGAGAACTGTGTCCAACTAGTTAAATGGATGGTTAATGGATGGATTTACCCATGTTCTGCTAGCAGCTGAATGCGTGGATATCAGACAGAAGCTGTCCAACAGAAAAATCTTTTCATATGCAACCCCATCTCTGTTCTGTGCACAGGAGAATGAAACCACTGCTGAACCTTGTACAACTGTTTAAGTCCAGATGTGTTACAAGTGTTCTTTTCTAATTAAGTTTTATTTGCCAAAACCTGATCTACTGCTGCGACTACCTTCTCCACCATTTTATGAAAAAACAAAACATTGTACAGCTACACTGCAAAGCTAAAATATTGCTGAATAAGTAATGTGATTCCGTGCAGGAGTAGAATCATGCCTTTAGCAAAACATGGTTGGTAATTTGAGCTGGAATTTTTACTCTGACAAATACTAAACGTAGACATTTTCCTTTTAATTGCGGCTGATCACCGTAATTACTACAGATCATTAACACCCTCAGGTATTTGTGCTGTGTGAACAAGGCTTTAAATTGACTTAATTGACAACTATGCTGTGATTAGTTCTGCACTTCCAGGGGAGGTCAGGTTATTGGCAATTAATTTGTCTGGACCCCAGGAATTCAGTTCAATTTGGAATATAACAGTTACTATCATTCGCTACGCTGTTGATTAAATACATTACTGGATGCATTTATATGAATTGAGTCAGTGTGATTCTAGTTCTGAATATACAAAAAAAGTCTATTGTCATTTTAAGATGACATCCTGGAGTGATTTAAATACACAGAGATCCACATTTTCTGATTTATGTGTACTTAATACTGTCATTGTAACAATTCAGTTCAATTAAATTCAATTTTATTTGTACAGCGCCAAGTCACAACAGAAGTTGTCTCAGGACACTTTCCATATAGAGCTGGTACAGGCTGAGCTCTTTTATCTACAGAGACCCAACAATTCCCTCATGAGCAAGCACAGTGGCGAGGAAAAACTTCCTTTTAACAGGCAGAAACCTCAGGCAGAACCAGGCTCTGGGTGGGTGGCCATCAGCCTCGACTGGAATGGAAATGAAAAATAAAGGTTTCAAATAGTGCGTGTGTGTTACTTGCCCTGGGACCTGTCTTTTCCATGTATCCTTCCTTCAGAAAGTTTCGGGTAAGTTTGGGTACCAGCTGAAAACAAGAAGCAAAGCAAATGGTTAAAGAATGACATTAGGAGGATGCAAGCAGTTCCAGAGCTGAAGGTCTACTGTGGGGAAAGTGTGAGACATTTACAGTAAGTGTAAATGCACAAATGGAGTTCTAGTCACCTCATGCATGTCACATTAAAACCAACAAAACCATTTTAATCTCAGCAATCAGGAGTTCTTTGTCAAACACCACAAACTAAAAAAATGTATGTGTGTGGGTGCTTGTGTGTTCTCACCTCAGCATCTGTCGCCCCAGGAAAGGCAACCTTTAGATAGTGAAGCTGAACTGCGCGAATTGAATTAAACCAGTCTACGATCTCCTAACGGACAGTGAGAGAGATAGAAGGGGGATTTTTTTAATACCAGAGGGGTGTGTGTGTGTGTGTGTGTGTGTGTGTGTGTGTGTGTGTGTGTGTGTGTGTGTGTGTGTGTGTGTGTGTGTGTGTGTGTTTGTGTGTGAAGTCTCTGAGGGTGAAACAGCTAAAAATGTTATGATCATGCTCATGATTGATGATCATAACCATGAAAACACACACACCATTACTGCTATACTTTTTTGTCTCCTTCACACAGATCTTGTTTGGATTTAAGATGTGATCATTTGCAGGTGCATCCTTATTATGATTAGCACAGGGTCTGACTTACATCCGTGTTGACTGGGACTCATTAAATAATCGCTCCTATTCATGACTAAAAGCTGCTTTTATCTATGACCTTTGCTTCCACTCATGACAAGGCAATATGTTTTTTAACATATCTGTCTAAATCACACCTCTTTCTGAATGAAACCACAGTTTAATAGGGGATTAAATAAATGTCCAATAAACACTGTGAAATAACCAGTATGGAACATGACTTTTTGTTTAGCCTGTGTAGAAACAGAGTTTAAAGGGTGTATTTTTGGAGAGGACTGTCAGAATAAAACATTCATGTGCAGTTGACAGAGACTTTCTAAATAAGAAATTAGTTTTTGATTTTGATGCTTTCACAAGAGACTCTAAAGTCTCAGACAACACTTGAACTGCTCCATGTATTTCAATGAGTATTCATGAATGAAAGCAGAATCATTGATGTGGAGCTTAAATGTCATCTGCTGATGGATTCCATCAGCCGGCATGAATTGGTACAGATGGTCCCTGAAAGTAGCTTAAAATATATGTACACACACAAACAAACACAGTAGAGCAATGCAGACCTTGCCGTTGTCATGGTAGACAAAGATGTTGCGGGTGCTGTAGTCTTTGAGGTAGGTGATCTGCAGACCGTTGGGGTTTCCTATCTTCTCAGGCTGTAAGGTTGCATTGATGGTGTCCACCTTGATTACTGCTTTGGGCTCCTTAGCCTGCAGGAGAGAGGACACGTTCAGCAGTATGTCTCAGAGCAGAACAGAGGAAGGACGGCCATAATCTCCCAAAGGATCCATCCGAAATTTCACACCGAACGCAAGACAGCTTTCTGTGAGCTTTGCTTTTGAACTGATTTTGTTGTTAGAAAGTGTAATTCAACTTTTTAAAACGTATGTATCTACACTTTCACTAATGGACTGAATGAGTTACAACTGTGAGCCAGCTGATGATGTCTATTATTCTATTTGATGATTATTTTTTGCATGCGTTTTAATCCTGATTAACCTTGATAGCCTTTTTATTTTAGATACAATTACCTAAAAATCTAAATCATGCACAGTACTTGTTGCCACTGCTTGACCAGAAAAAAAAAAATCATATTTATGGAGTCAAGGTGTGCTTGGGGTCATATTTCTTGCTCTATTTTGAACCATTATCTTCACATCAATCTGCATCACTTATGACCATCATGTCTAACACTGACAATAATCCCAGCAAACCTGCTTGTGGAAGCTGCGTTTTAATCTGTCAGGATCTGTGTCTCTGTGCATCTTCCTCCCTTGACTTTAACAGATAACAGACATGGCTATGCTTATATGACAACTGATTAGATTTTACACTTTTCTGTCATTATGAGCACTGACTTCATAGTATGAAAATAAGAGCAAGAGAAAGTGGCACAAATTGGCCAGTGAGTTGGACTTGAGTCAGTAACTATGTCACACACCTCAAGGTTCACCGGCTTTAAAAACTTAAAGCACCTGAGTGACAGTGAGCAACACTTCTATCGCTGCTGTGAGGGTGTTTGTGTTTTATTGTTTGCTAGGAGTCACTGGGAGAATATGAAGCAGCACACGAAAAAAAAAATCACAACAAAGACATTTGTATGCAAAGACACATGCTAAGACACACTGGATATCCATATTTAAAAAATGAAAGTGACTTTTTAAAAATATTATTCCCACTTCCCCATAGCTGGTTTACTGTGACAAACAAAGCGCTCACAGAACCTCGAGCCCTAATTCGTTTGGGTGGTGTGCAGCTAAGTGAATCAGCCTCACTGACAGAGAGGACAGACTGCTGGTTAAGCGTGTCTGAGCACGCTCAGACGCAGCGGAGGCAGCAGGTACAGATACATATTGTAGGCTTTTGGTAGACATGTATGACTATAGCTAACTGTGTGTGTGTGTGTGGGTGGGTGGGTGTGTGTGTGCGTGTGCGCACGCACACACACACACACACACATGGATGTGTGTGGGTGTTGCACATGTGCAGGAAGTGAACTACACCCTTCAAACAACACTAACTAGGACGCCGTCTAATTACAGTAGGTTACTTGTATCTTACAGACATGATTTTGTGTCGGGTGTGTGTGGGCACTAAAAAGTCTCATTAAAAGCTGCTGCTTACGTCATATTTGGTGAAATACTTCAGAGTGCCCTCCCTCTCTGAGAGGACAAATCGCCTGCTGAGGAACTGCCCGTTGTCCCGCCCCCTCTTCATCAACATGCCATCTCTAGTTCCTGCAGGAAACCAGCAAAGGTTACTTATTAGCATGGGTGTGTTTTTGTGCACACATACCTGTGTGTGTGTGTGTGTGTGTGTGTGTGTGTGTGTGTGTGTGTGTGTGTGTGTGTGTGTGTGTGTGTGTGTGTGTGTGTGTGTGTGTGAATATGCACACAGACTCACCTTCCTCATATATAAAGTTCTTCCCAGGCTCAGAGAACTCCTTCCTCTCATACTTTGCTCTAATCCACTGCTCCCGCAACACCCTGAACACACACAAACAGACGACATGTCATTGAAGCTGCTTGTAAAACACACCAGCTGGAAGCAGACTAACACACATACTTTGTGGTAGATGAGAAAGAGGCTGGGCTGCGTGCATGGTGACAGCTGATACGATAAACCAGAACCCAAGACAGGAAAGAACATCAACTGTTCTGCTCAAACAGATCAGATCATTTGCTTATATTTACTCAATTCACTGTCTGACAGTAACAGCACAAAGCTTTTTAGACATTTTACAAGTGTATAAGTGTATCATATTGCTGCTGTAAATGCTATAATCCTCATTCATAGGTTGAAAGATTGAAATGTGTGTTTATTATTTAGCATTTTTCCTGGTTATTATCAAGTTAGCTTTGACAGCTAGCTCAGTGGGGAAGCTAACAGCTAACAATAGGCCTTCTAATAAGTTGGGATTTGAATTATGACACTTTAAAATCACACAATCAAGAAAAGTACTAGTGCTGTCAAAAATATTGCGTTATTAACGCGTTAACGCAAATCAATTTTAACGGCGTCATTTTTTTATCGCGAGTATAACGCTCTTTGTGACTTAGTGAACTTGTAGTTTTTTTATGAGCTGTGGCCACTGCTCGTAACGTCAGGAAAACTACAGGATCCGGTTAGAAACCAGAAACAAAACAATAGGCACGCCCCACGCACGTTTTGGTCTTGCCTGCTCGCTAGCTGTGAAGAAGAAGAAGAAGAAGAAGAAGAAGAAGAAGAAGAAGAAGAAGAAGAAGAAGAAGAAGAAGAAGAAGAAGAAGAAGAAGAAGAAGAAGAAGAAACGTACTTTATTAATCACTTCACATCACATGTTAGTTGCACACTACACGCCATGCTTTTCCGTGAAATTCTTTATCTCCGCATTTAACCCATCCTCAGTCTGTCGATCCTCCGCGATAGAGCAGGAGCGGTGGGCTGCCAGCCGACGCCAGCGCCCAGGGACCAGTACTCCGTTGTCCCCATTGGTCAGGAGATGATCTTCTTGCATGTTTTAGAGGGGGGTTATTAAGGAGGAAACCCCAGGTGAACACAGGGAGAACATGCAAACTCCACACAGAAAGGCCCCCTTTTTCCTCGAACAGTAGTAGGCTACCGGTTTGTGTGGATGTCAAGTGTGAAACACCGAAATGGATGCGAACAAGATTCTGAATGTAAAGTTTAGTTTCAAAAGTTGCCAGATGGGTCGACTGACAAGACCAAAGTTATCTGTGTGTATTGTCGGTGTGAACTGAGTTATCACAGAAGCACATCCAGTCTGAAATACCATTTGATGGCGAATGCGAATTCTCCGCCGCCTCCTTGTCAAAAGCAGGCGAAAATGGATGGCTTTGGGCGGAGGCATATGGATGCTGTTATGTTCAAAGGAAACTTATGAAAGGAAAGTTTAAGCCATGGTTGAACTGCACTATAGTCTGAGTCCTAGTTTACAAAGAGGTGCACTTTGTAACTTTATGTTGGATCACCCTGTTTTGATCCTTTAGAAAGGGCTGCTGAAGGGGCTTTTTTTTGTCATCTGTTTATTGACAGTGTTAAAATGTGTGAGATTTGATTCATTCAAATGTGAACGACTGCTCAAAGTGAGAATGTTAGTGTGAAATATAACACTACACGTTGTTATCAATAAAAAAAAACATTTGCACAAAGCAAGCCTATCCACTTTTCCATGTTGATAAGAGCATTAAAATGATAATTCAAGGGACATTCAGAATAGATGAAAATGTGCGATTAATTTGTGATTAATCACGAGTTAACTACAACATTAATGAGATTAATCACAATTAAATATTTTAATCGATTGACAGCACTAAAAGTAAGTTTGGAAAAAACTTGCCTGATACTATATACCTGAAAAAATACACACACACACACACACACACACACACACACACACACTTATATATATACATACATACAGATTTTGAATAGCTTGCAAAGCTAATGGCCCCACAACAGGAGAACCTGCCCGAGGTTTCTGCCTGTTAAAAGGAAGTTTTTCCTCGCCACTGTCACCAAGTGCTTGCTCATGGGGGAATTGTTGGTTCTCTGTAGATAAAGAGTTTGGTCTGTACCAGCTCTGTATGGAAAGTGTCCTGAGACAACTTCTGTCGTGATTTGGCGCTATACAAATAAAACTGAAATGAATTGAATTGAATTGAATTGAATTGAATTGAATAAAAATGCAGCTAAAGAATCATTAGCTGAAAATGTAAGTATAAAACTGACCAAAAGCTACTGAAAAAATATTCTGTTTCTCTCTCAGTGTGTGTGTTTGTATATATGTGTGTGATTGAGAGAGTGGGAGGAGGGCGTGGATTTTCCATTCTATTCTTTATGGATACTGAATTTAACACATGCATTACATTTCTGAGCCATTTCCTCAAACAGGGCGACTACTTTTGTTTTTGTTTTGTTGTTTATAATTTTATGGCATAAAATGAGAAGGTTTTTTCTTTTCCAAAAATTCCCCAATTGACATTCATATGATTCCAAACATTCCTGTCTGGGAGCTGCCCAGTGCAACAACAGTAACACGACACCATCTTACTATCTTGTAATCTGCAGGTTACCTGTAGACCTGCAGCAGCCAGAGAGTTAAGAAAAAAACACATCTGGTTATAAAAATGCACATTGTCTCTCTCATCAGCATCTCTCTCAAAAGCAAACTGCTGTCAAACAAAGTTGCTGCAAATTTAAAAGGATTATATGTTGTGGAGGTAAAACTTGCGTTATAAGCTGTTTGTGAATTGTAAACTTACTAAAGATGTCAGCACGGGGGCTGCTCAAGCTTTTGGCAACAACCTGAAGAGCTCATACTTTAACAACTTACATCTCTTCAGTCATTTGTGCATGTGATAAAACAACATTTTTATCAGGTCCATTGTATGTGAATGACAGTTTAATAACAGCGAGTAGTGATGATGTTACAGAAGAAAATAATGATAAAGAATCATGTCCTCACAAGTTTCAAAGAGACACAACAGATAGAGTTAGAGACCAGAGGCAAAAGTATGAGGATAAAGACATCGACTGCAAAATACTTCAGGCTGAGAACAACTCATCGTGGAGTCTGAAAGGTTTCTTCATGCCGCAGTGGAATAGAGGTCATGATGTGCCGACGCAAACACACAGAAACAGGCCTCCTGCTCTCCTCTCTTGTCTTACTGTATATTCACTTTATTAATCAGGTTTCTGTGCTGTGCACCCATGCTGACTGCACTGACATGAGAACTTCATTGGCGCAAATGAAATGCATGACACGCTCTACCTTCCCTTATTATTTCTAATAAAGATGATGAGCCGAAAGCCGTTAACATTCTCTGCAACCCTTGCTCCATTATTTAAGCTATTTTGGATGATGGCTAACAGTTAAAATACAGCTAGTGAGCCCCTTAAGACGTGTGTGAATATGCTTTCTTAAAAATCTATTCAACCCTGGACTGATTTTTGTGTGTGTGTGCATTTTGTGATTTTACAACTTTAATTGAAAATATATTCAACTGGAATCTTATATTAGCATTTAGCATCCTTTTTTTCCAAGGTCAGACATTGATAAGATGCAGATTGAGTGCTGAAATTGTTAGCTTTTCATCAACAGTTGAATTATTTAACTTATTTTACGCTGGAAATATCAGGATTTGCTGCTTCTTTTGTGCTCATAGAACATTGATATGACATTTCATTGATTACATGATTAAACAGAACAAAGCCAGTAGATGAACTACGTTAAAACAAATCAACCTCTGGAACGAATTGTTGCCAGAATGTGAAAGATGGCAGATTCAAAGCCCCGACTTGAATCTCATTTATAATGTGAGGAGTGGCTTTAAGAAGCAAGCTTTTCACAGACAATTTAATCCAGAACTTGACCTTTCAGTGTGAGCAAATCTGCCTGGTAGAAAATCAGATAATCCTACAAAAGAGACATAACCAAGAGCACATGAATCACTGCCAAGAGGGCTG
>NC_092057.1:30000-117500 GCF_039877785.1 Chaetodon trifascialis
AAAGATGGAGGGGCTACGAGTGAGTTTTGGATGACTAAGAATTAAGACAGCAACTAATTATTATTTTATTATTTAGCGATTTTTTTTCATAAATCCATCAATTGCTTTTTGATTACCAGTTAATCTTTTTCATGTCAAAGAGTAGTAGAATTTAATGTATTAGAAATATAATTTAAAATATATTATTAGACTTATTAAGCTTCAGGAAAAACAAAGTGGTGCCAAATCATGCGGCAAAGGCCTGCTCACCATCTCTGCAGACCAAAGCACGAGATAACAACTTCAATTTACAAGTTTTGATAAACCAACAGTCCAAAGATATTTAACCAGTGACAGAGAGAAAGGGAAGGCTTTCAGGTGAATCTATCTTTTTCCTCTTTGGCACTCTGCCGTAAACAAAGCTTTATGTGACACTCTACCTCGTTCTTATCACGACAGATCACAGATGTCTAAGCAAGGAGAACTGGGCATTATTCGACAGATGAGAACTCAGTGTGCTTGGCTGGTTAGTAGTCATGCCACTGTTTCACAATGCCGGAGAGATCACTGAGTCACAATGAACCAGCCCACACAAACACATGCCAGCTTGCCAAAGTGCCCGTTTTGTCTCCAATCATGAGGAACGGAAGAAATGACAAGAATATGCGAATGTGACCAGAGGGGTTGAATCTTGACAAAGAAAGCCCTCTTTGAGCAAGGCACTTAATCCAGTGCATCGCCTCAGTAAAGTGTTAGAAGGTGTGTGTTTAAAACAGTCAGACAACTTTTGTTGGATAAATAAAGATTTAAAAGATGACGTGGAAAGGCCTGCCAGTGCTATTATCTTTGTTGAGCTGCTCAACTACAGCAGCATGGTGCCTCCGGGCCTGGATTCAGCGATTTTCCAGTTTGTGAGGCACTGAAATGTGCGGAAAGCACTTCAGGGTCAACCAAAATGCAGTCACTGCATACTTGATCAAACTTGAGCTGAGACCAAAATCTGACTTTTTGGTGTTTTACCTGCAGTAGGAATGTCATGTTTCCTTAACAGCTTGTTAAGTATTGTTTAGTTAAGTAGGGTTTCAGTAGCCTGAAATCTTGAGAGCCTTTAACACAAATTCACTTCTTCCATTTACTGCTTTGCCTTTGTTAGCCAGTAGAGTTCCTATAATGTACCAAAACTGTCTATGTGAGCATTTAAAGGATCTAAGAAGACCTCCACAGTTGGACTAAAATCACTAGGTGAGGGTGTGTGCCCACACTGTGCTTGTCAAGACTTGCTGAACTCTCAAAGTTTCTTCTCCCGCAGCCTTCACCAGAGTACAAAAAGGCTTCACCTGCACTGTTACCTTCAAGTGCTCCAGGAAAACTCTCCACTCCAAGTCCCTAACCCACCTTGCCACGCATTTAAGGTCAGAATAATAAAATGTAGAGTAAAGGAATGTCCGGCTCATTTAGTGTTATGCTAACAGTCAAGCAGCATGAAGATCTGCGGGGTGCCATGGTTGAATGATAAAAAGAAAAACGCTGGAGCGCGGCGCGTTTTAATGATTAACTTTGTAGGCACAGGTGAATGCTCCGCACCTCCTACATGTCACGTCTCAGGAGCTTCAAGTGTGCTCCGAAGTTTGATTTCCCCGTAAACAACATTTTATCGTTAATAAAAGCAGTTTTTTTTTCTCTCTTACCTGGCGCGCCACAATCTGCGCAAGTGTCATTTCCAGGGTTTTGCAGGATCTCCCTCAGCGCTCGAGCTGCTCTCTCATTTGCCGACATTTCAGTGTTCAGATCGGTTAGTCCTTCGCTGTCTGAGGGAGAGGGTGGCGTGGGGGACGCCGTAGAGCCGCAAAAGACAAGTTAGGTGTGTCTCCTTGGGCTCGACTCCCCCACTCGAGAGCTCCGGGCAGGTCCGCACAGGTACGCGCCCTCAGCTGCGGCGAGGTGTGCCTCCCATGCACGGAGAATCCAGTCAGCGCCTCTTCATAAAGTTTTCACGAAAACGTCAATTCCCTCTGTGGCTGCGGCCCACTAAACCGGTGCTGACACCCTTCAGGTGGTCTGCCGGGCGCGTCCTGCTGAGGTCTGGAGCCAAATCCCCGCCACGGTCGCGGACTAGGTGTGCGGAGAGGAGGGCGTCGTGAAACCGTGGACTAGGAAGTGAAATGCAGAGGTTGTGCAAACTTGCTTTTCCTCATTATTTGAGGTTATGTCACTATGCATCCTCCCGGTGGCAACTGTGCAGCGTGCAGATACACTGATTTACCTGTAAGAAGCATTAAGAAGCGCGCAATGACACAGTAGAGCTGTTAGTTTTGACCTGACCTTTAGAACTATGTAAGAGAATTAATGATCACTGTAGCTTCCATTAATTAATACAATATGTTTATTGGCTTAGTAATGGATTTTAGAATATAAAGATAACTACTTCCTGAAGTGTAGTTATCTGTGATATTCAATGCACTCTGCTGGCCACATTTCTTCTGACTCAGTCAGCTGCACTGTAGTATAAAGGTGTGACTCCAGTCCACAATCACCACAAAGGAAACAAACAGCAATAAATGCATGTACTGTGGGACACTGTGTGTCCAGACTAGGTTAATTTAATATCAACCACCCTGCACATGAGGAATGTTAGATTATTATCACATTAAAACGATGGATAAGCTCCTTCAGTAAGACAAGGTTTATGTGTAAGTGTAAGTATAGTGAACATAGCAAGCAAGAAGCAGGCCTACTGCATTCAAAATAGTACTTGAAGTGTAAAGTAATATGATACATCTTAAATTACTGCATTATAACGCAATTTAGACATAACAATCAGTGGTGAAACAATTAGGCTACTTAGATTCTTTACTTAAGTAAAAGTACACTATCAGTAGGCTACAGCAGCGTAAAAATACAAGAACATTCCCACCTTCAAAATCAGACTTATGTAAAAATACAAAAGCATTATCAGCAAAATGAACTTTAAGTATCAAAGGTATAAATAGGCCTACTCATTCTGTAGGAAAAAAGCCCACGACTGACAAATTTATTGATATACTGCGTATCACATTATTAGATTTTTGCTGATGCAGTATGTAAGCAGAATTTACTGTTGTAGTTTTGCTACACAAATCTCTTAATTTTTTTAAAAAATCTATTTTTGTGAAATGTGCCATCTATGATCCTTGACCAATTAATTGAATGAAACCATGTGAGAAGCTTAGAGGGGAAATGTCTCTTTGGCTGGACTGCAAACAACATCCTAAACCTCACAAGGAACCCTGACCAGATGTTGCTTGATTGTAAAGCGAATACAAGATTAAAAGTTTAGGAACCACTCCTTCATCTTTAACAATGTGATGTATTTTATAATCTGGTGAAATGTTTTTTTGTTTTTTTTTTCATATATTCATTTGAGAAGTGACCAATAACTATAGCTGTCAGTTAAATGTAGTGGAGTAAAACGTACAATATTTATATATATTATATATATAGTAGCAGAAAATGTAAATCATCTCAAAAGTGCCACACAATTGTACTCAAATAAATTCCTTTTTGCAACTCATGATAAAACATCATGTTTTATTTTCTGATTAACCATATAGCCAACAGTATGTGGACACCCCTGAGCATATCTCATACTTGTTCCAGTCATAGTTTGGGCCCCCTAAAGTTCTGGTCAAAGGAAATCCTAATGCTACAGCATGCAGTTATATTTCAGTTTGGTTCAGACTTTGTTTCCCGTTTCAACATGACAGCCTCTGTGCACAAAGTCACATCCATAATGAAATACCAGTTTGTTGTGGCAGAACTTGACTTCAGTCCCATCCAACACCTCTGGGATGCACTGAACCACAGACAAAGAGCCTCCAACATTTGTGTCCAGCCTCACCGATGCTCTAGAGGCTGAACGGGGGCAGATCCCTGCAGCCAGGTTGCAAAATCTTGTGCGCAGTCTTTCCAGAGCTTTGAGTGGATTTCAACATACTTTTGGCTAAGCTCTGTATGTTTCCTCCCTTTGTTAAAAAAACAGTATTATCCTCTAAAATGTATTTATTTTGTGGAATTAAATGTTGAAACCTACTATACTTTGAGCATACTGTAGATGTACCACTGAATCCTTGACATCTGCTGCTTATTGTAGCTCCATGTTTACTCACTAGATGGCAACAGTTCACCACTTTTCTGCCTGTTATGAATATTGGCTTCCCCTCTGTGCGTACAGGTGTGGCTGCCAGTCTTGTATTTTTCTAGCTGAATATATCTGTCTGTTAACCAACTATCTCATCCCCTGCTTTGGAGAGTGTAAGACATGCAGGCTGGTGGGAAGAAGGTGCACCATTTCGATGATTTCACTGATACTAATCAGCAGCTGGATTGTCTTCTGGTAATGAAAATGATATTATATGGAAATATGAGAAAAACTTTCTCTTTTTTAGCAACTTCCCTCCCGCCTGAACATTCACCACCACCACCGGTTTGTTGTCTACATGAGACAGATCGTAGTTTGGCTGATTTGAAAGTCAGCAAGCACCCAAGGTTTGATGTTATTTCGCGGCACCGGATTTCCCCTGTGACAGTAAAAGGCTAACGCCAAGTTACTGAGCTCATTTGTCAACAACAATCCAGCAGACAATGGTTCGTCTACTCTCCCCCACCCCGATGCCCAAGTCTTCCCTCTCTCTGCCAGTTTTGGACTTGGATACTAGCAACTGTCAGGCGGTGGGTTGGTGACACCTAATTGATTGAGGTTAAAATCTGTGTGTGTTTTAGAGACAGATGAGAGAGCATCTCATCCCTTCCACTCACTCTGTGTTGTGTAAGATCAGTCAGGTGATTTTTTTAAAGGACACAAGCACATTAATGAATTTATATGCAGTGCAATGTGGCTCATTCGTCTCCTCTCTTTCCCACTCTTATTTTTTTTTTAATTTTCTGGCAGCTTTTTAGCTCTTCCCCCCTTTTTGTCTACATTTTTTTTGTACTTAGTTCAGTGAATGTTACATTGAACCTGGTATCTGCTTCTGCCTGAAGTTTTGACTGTGTAATGTGTAATTGTATATTCCCTTTTATTTGTAACAACACTTTGGAGCTAAACATGAACACGATATCCATCTCCTCTCTCTCTCTCTCTCTTACTCTGATGATTTATATGCACACAGTTGGTGGCATTTTGAAGCTGGCTGGTTATGACAGGGACTAAATGGCAGCAAGTCCAGGCCATTAGTATGTGTCTTGCTGGGTGCTTCTGACATATCATGCCCTGTCTGTGGCCCTGCCTTTGAGTCTGGACTCTCAGCCTATTCTGTGATATATAGCCATAAATTAGGCTACAGGAATTGTCCAACAAAGTTTACATCAATCCTCTGAACTGGGTGCTAAACGGCTGAAGACTTTTAATTTGAATGGATTCTTCAGTTCTGACATCAAGTCTCAAGAGGAGAAAAAGTGACATTACTGTGGTCAAAAAATCCAACTGACTGGACCACAAACTGGTAGTTTGCACTATCAGGCAGAGACAGCATCGGCAGACATCAAGGGCGAAGACAAAAAACATCAAACAGGCTTTGAAAAGCTATGGCTGCTGACCTGGCTTTCATTAAAACACATGGCATTTTGTCGAACGCTTCAAAACATTCTTTGGACATTTATACAGCACATTCATAATATGTGTCTCAGTTGGTGTTTGTACTACAGTTTGTGACACACAGCCTCTTGCCTGTCACAAGTAAGCTTTGTGCATTGTCTAGCCAACAGTGTGCAAGGCTTCGGCAGAGATTCATGCACTAAAGACAAGACCACATTTCTGGTCAGAAGGAGAAACAAACATCATTTTAAACATTATGAAAGCCCTGGATATCAACAGGGTAATAAATATGCATACTGGAATGTGTACAGGTATAAACAGATAGAATATTTATGTGTAGTATATACACACAGATATACAGGTAGTAAAATAACATAAACGTAGCTTAGAGGTAAAGTGACAGTAATGAGTTTGAGAGCTCAACAGTTCAACAGTCTTATGACCTGCAGGATGAAGCTGTCCCTGAGCCTGGTGGAGCAGAGCCGGATGCTGGTCCACCGCCTGTACCATCCAGACAGCAGCAGGCAGAACAGTTTGTGGTTGGGGTGATTGGGGTCTCTGATGATCCTGTTTGCCTTCCTACACCACTGGGTGTAGAGGTCCGTCATGGACAGCAGCTTCATCCCGGTGATGTGCTGAGGAGTTTTCATTACCCTCTGTAGATAATGATCTACAGCACAGTCCACCTGTTGTACCAGGCTGTGATGCAGCCAGTCAGGACACTCTCAGTGCACCTACGTATAGAAGTTGCAGTGTATCCTGGAGTCCACAATGAGCCTCCTCAGCTTGTACAGGAAGAGGAGCCATTGTCTTGCTGTCTTTGTGATGGAGTCGGTATGGTGAGTCCTGGTTAAGTTCTCACTGATGTGAACCCCTGAGAAACCTAAAGCTGATGACTCTCCATAGTTGTCTCATTGATGGTGATGAGGGCATGTCCTTCTCTCCTTCACTTCCTGTAGTCCACAATCAGCTCCTTTGTTTTTCTGACAAGTTGATGGTTGTTGTCCTGGCATTAAGACCTCCTGTCTGCAGGCTGTTTCATCGTCAGTCATCAGGCCAATGGCAGTTGTGTTGTCAACTAGCTTGAGGATGGTGTTGGAGCTGTGGTTGACCATGCAGCCATGTGTGAACGGTAAGGTCAACACAAATAAAGTGATTGCAGCTGTGCAGGTCTTGCTATCGTCCACTTTGTGTTTATTTGTATGCACAATAATAACGTTAGATTCAGCATGTTATGATTAAAATCAGAACATGGAAAGGTGAAATTGGAAATTGATGTCAAAGCCCTTCCATTTTCCTCCTCTTATTGTTGGCACCTCTGAAAGGTCTGAAGTGTCAATGATCAAGCCTCCATACAAAAGCATTACAGATTTTAAGGGAATTTCCAGAAGATCTGCAGGAAAAAAAAGTGTGCCTCCACACACCATGCCAATATTATGAGTTGGGTACAAGATTAACTGCTTGTGGCAGTAATTCTCCAGTCGGAGTGCAGAAGACAAGCACACAGATTCCCGAATTAAAAGAGCTCCAGTCAAAGGAAAACAATCTAGAAACATGATAGAGATGGTGCTTTTATTGCATGTTTCAATTATTAATTTGAGGAACATTAGCATCTCCTCATTGGTCCACACAGATCTGAGGTTTCATCTGATGCTATTTTTTGAAGGCTTGAGTGATAAATAAGTCCAATGTATGTCATGATTAATTTGCTTAGTCTGTTTCCATTGCACTGCAATACCAGTAGTGACTAGCTCCAACCTGCAATGCACAAACAACGCTGTAGCATGGATATTAAGCTAGTAAGGACGCCAACAGCCTGATATGTGGATGTTGCGTGCATATTTAAGACTCTTTCATAGACTTTTCATATTAAAACAAATCAACTAGAGACTGAGAGGCCATAAAGGAGAAATAAAAGCCCAAAAAGGAGAAGGGCAAAGGTGGAAAGACAGACAGAAAGGCAGAGATACACAGCTACAAAGAGAGACTAAGAGGAAATGCAAATAAAGTGCGAAAGAAAGACAGCCTGAGAGAGGACGACTGGTAGGCTGAGGAACAGAGAGACACTGAGACACAGATACATCCTGCGTAAAGGACAGATACAGAGACAGAAAAGAGGAGAGAGGCAGAGGAAGGGAGAGGACCGGAATGAGGGACAGAGAAGAGGAAACAGAGCAATGAGAGGCCCTGCGAGGAGAGAAAGAAAGCGGAAGAGAACATATTACTCGTGGCAGACTCTGTCATGGAGTTAATGGGGTTTCGCCACTTCCTATCATCCCAGTGCCTTTTGAACCGTGGCCTTTGCATGCAGAAAGATCATTAACTCTCAGCTCTGCCTCCTCCAGGGGTCTCTTCTCTTCGTCTCCAGGATGTCTTGTCAGCAAGAGCCTGGATCCCTTCTTCCATTTAAATCTGCACTACATTCTTCATGTAACAATGCACCCATATTAGCAGCTTAAATCACAAATTGGAGCTACTACACAGAAGAGTGCACCGTTCTCTCTAAATGAGATGTTGTTGCTCTTGGAAAAGCAAGATATGCTCCCACACTGGTCAAATATATCTTGAGCCAAGAATGGAAAAGAGACATAACCAGAACATTTAGTCAAATGTTTCTTCAAGGATTCCATTGTTTCCTAATTTTTACATGACCTGATTTCTAACCTCAGTTCGCATCTGAAAGTTCAGTATTTACCTCATTACCACCTTTATATGCCTCAGGAAGAGCCATCGGGGTGTAAAACTTTGGTGGAAGACCTTGCTTGATTACCGAGGTGTGCACAATGGCCAGAGCAGTGAGGAAAATGTGGAGATAATAAGGTGGATTTTGACCTTTCGGACAGTTTTTCACACAGCACTTGGATTACTTTGTATTTTTGGAGGAATTTGACCGACATTTCGCCTTTTTTTTTTTTTTTGGAGATGCTGAGATATGATTTTTTTGGTCCAGGACTGTTTAGGAGAAGGGTGAGATGGAACTGTGAACGATAACTTGCAGTGTGTTTGGTTGTCCTGCAAATATTAGTGACTGGATTCTTGGGAGGTTTTCTTTAAGGCAGTACTTTATTTACAGGTATCGCACAGAAAGTCCCATGTCAAAGCCCAATGTTTTGTTGACCCATACATCCATGAAAACCTCTGTCCTATGCAGAAGTTTTTCACTCGGCATCACCTTATTTCCTCAGTTGTCATAATTACTACAAGGTGAGGGTGTCTTGTTTCCCATGCAAACTTCTCAGTGATAACAAAGCATTTATGCTCCCACCATCAATGTTATCATTGCCACTTGGCCTCATTTATGCAGTTTAATGGAACTGCAACCACCCTAAATCTTAATTAGAGCAGGTAAGAAGTAAGTGCTTTGCTTGGGGGTAAAATGCATCACTGTGAAAGTGAGGTCTGAGTCAGTTTAAAACTCCAGGATGCCTGATTTTTTAAGCAGCTAATGTTGCAATAAGCTTTGGGTCAAGGAATAAACCCCCAAGCTGTTAATGCTGAGCGTAGCAGGGCAGGGATGGGGATAGATAGGTGGGATACCTACTGGGTAATGAGGCGGATAAATTCTTGCAAGGCAGTGAAGAGATGAATGAGGAGGAGAAGGAGGGCCAGAGCCAAAGGGAGGTCACTGTCATACACCCCCTCCCTTCGCCTCTCCTCCTCCATTTCATCAGATTCACTTAGAGCCTGAACACAACTCAGGTTGATTCAAGATGTGTGTGTTTGTGTGTGTATGATTGAAGACCTGATATGTCAGAGTTTGAAGGAGGAGAGGAGGGAAAACAACTTCCCTGCCTTCTTATCTAAGTTTGAAATGGATTAAAAAGACAACTTTCATGCCTACACCATTATGCACCTTGCCTCAAGTTAGACAAGAGAATTAGACACAACAAATAAGCAATACAGCAAGCTGCTTTCCTTTGTTTTCATCTTTTTATTTTTCAGGAGAAACATTAACTCTTCAGCCTTCTTCCTGATATAGACAAACTTAAAGTGCCGTGAATTTCACTGTTAGCATGGGCACAAGTCTGGCATTTGTTGATGAGTCCTTTTAAGCTGCACTAATCAGTATTTGTTTATATTAACAACAGATTTAATTACTGCATAATGTGAGAAGGGTCGCTCAGTGAGGAATCAATTTTCACTTTACTCTGAGTCACACTCAGCTCTAAAGAGCCGGCAAGAAGTCCGACACAGGAATAGATTAGAGCATCCAATCAAATTTTCAAAATAAAGCACCATGCACAGAGTCCCAGTCACAAAAACTAAATTTAAAATGAACTAAATAGCCTTCTTATCTATGGTAGAAGCACAAAAGTCAAAGAAAAATGACTACACAAAATAAGGCAGGCAAAGTGCTCCTGCTTGTCATAGAGCCGTGCCTGGTGGAATCAAGTGTGCACTGACAGTCATAGTTGATTTGGTAGAATTTAGTTTTCTATGAGCAGCTTGCTGCTAACCTCGCTAGCATAAGCTGTCTGGAGCAACATTCTTTTGAACTGTTGAATTAAGGTTGTGTTTTTTTTACTCTTTTTACTAAAACTCTTGTGTTTATATTTACTACAATTACTGTGTTGTACTTCCTATGGAAACACCTTTGTTTCTTCCTAACATAGAGAACAATGTAGCTAGTTTGACAGCTAATCTGCAAGTTTCTGAATCCAGTTACTATGCTGATTTTTTTTTTTTTTTTTTTAGAATAGCATTGGTCATGGTCTTGTTTTTGGAAAATCACTGTTTTCTGATTCGTAATAATTGAATTTGCTGTCCAATACAGTTGTTTCACAATTTGTTTAAGTTCAAATAAATAAATGAATAAATAATCTTCAATCTGCTCTCTTCAACCTTTGTTGGAAGTGTGTTTATCTCTCTGCAAAGATGTGCTCTTATTTGCAACATGAGGGTAGACGAGTGTGTAAGTTTGTCCGTATGTTTGTATGTCTTAAGGTAAGGACACATTCCTTCGCCTTAAATAAGAGATGGCATTCAGAAAGTCAAATGGAAAATACAAATATACAACAATCACAAGCTCTCCATCGCTCACTTGACAAACAACAGAAAGTACACAAATTTATATTCATCTCTTCTGCAACAGCAGAGGCAGAAAAGAGCATCCTTGTGGGAGACCAGGAGATTATTTAAAAAGGGGGAATATGACATATCCTTCTTCAGGTCAAAACCACCTTCTTTACCACTTATTCATGTAGGCCTTCCTGCCATATGCATTCCCCCCTTTTGTTTACACATCCCCCTCTTTGCAAACATGTTGATCATTTCGTGTTGATGGGGTGCATACAGAAGGGCATGACACATGGATTACATGTTTAATCCCTGTTTCTGGTTGGAATGTATGGCTCCTATTTATGGAGGCTTTAGCAAACATGTTTGTTGTGTACCTGCATGCTGATTGTGATGGTGGAGATCACAGGGGACTATTTATCAGCCCTGTCTGCTTGAATATTTAGGCCAGATGCTTCTCAGGAATATCTGGAAGCTGTTGCTGTGGAAATGATTAATAAACCAAATAAATGATATATGTATGATACTTGTTATAGGCTCCTGCAATGCACATGTCAAGTCAAGGTTAAGCAGCTGAATGGCTCAATAGATTAAGTCCTGGGAAGGGAAGTATTGTGATGTCTGTTCTACCTGCAGTACAGTCGACTGAGGAATCTTCCTCACAGGAGACCATACATCAGTGTCAGCTCTATGCAGTGTGAGGGCTCTGGCTTGTGTCAGCACCTGGGAGGGCAGACGAGTCAGGTACCACGGATGGACACAAGTCATAAGGCCATGAGCTGTCCTGTAATTACAACATGAAGTTAGCAAATCTGCTCTGGGAGGAGGAATTCTGGGCAATGCAACGGGCAAGACAAACTCATGTTGTTATAATAAAGGCCCCAGGCCAATAATGATTGCAATCTGATTTTATTCTGCACACGGCACGGACAGTTTGCCACACAACAGCAGGGCAGAGTAAAGAGTGAATTCAATTGCTGAGAAGTTGGAGTTGTGACTGTCAACGATGTACTGATGAAAACATGACAAAAATGCTTTTATAGACACATTTTCGATGAAGGATCACTTTTAACACTAACCTTGGTGACATTTGCTTTTCCTGTGGCTGCTTCACAATAAGTCATTTGTGTTTCATCATTTCAAGTGGGAGAGTGAAGAGTAAAGTTTCGGTAAAAGTCTGATTCTGATATCAGTGACACAAAAATGAAAAACAGTCATGCTAAATTACATGCAGGCCTTCTTTTAAGTGAAACCCTTGTGCATGTGATGGTGTTTAAATCTTGCGCTGGAGTGGTGGACTCCGCCACTGACAGAGAAATCTACTATATAGAAAGGAGTGTAAATGCACTGATTGCTGAAAAATGGAGGCCATACATAGTATCAAAAACATGGATTAACTTCATGAAAATGGTAAGGATTAGAACTTTCTCATATTTAATTTTTGCACCTGTCTGGTAGCACATAGCAAAATGTTGAATAGAACAATGACTGAATAACCACTGCTGGCTCACATATTTCAGACATTGTTTTGATGATTTCTGACCCAAAATAGAAACTATGACAGTAATATGGACCTGAGGAGTAGCAGAAATTTAATATACTGTGTTCAGTCTTCACTTTTCAGGCTGTTTCAAAGCCATTTTTACCAAGCAGCCAGTGGCCATGGGGTCAGGGAAGAGGGGTGTGGGTGTGTACGTCCATTCAGTGGAAAAGTAAATAGATGATGTTGTGTGTGGCATAATACTTGTGCATTATCTATGAGACAGACACTGACATGCAATTTAAGGCCACTTTGTTGTGACCTTTCCCGCACAATGCTTTGAGTCTGACAATCATCAACACATGATGGTGAGTTGCATCATTATATGTTATATATTGTTTATTCTATATTGTTTAAAGGTTGTAGAGGCAATAAATGCAGTGACCTAACACTGCTGAGTCCTGGGTTTGTCCCCAGTGGGTCAATGCCTGAACTGCCAGGACTGTCTGAGTAGGAAGAGAGTGATTCAGTGAGTCCTAAGCAGGGATCTCCAATGATTTAATATTGCACTTCAATGAAGTGGAGGGACTCACAAGAGAGACATTTTTAAAATGAATGGTCAAATAGATGCAGCCAAGGTCAAGGGTATCCTGACTTTTAGTCACTAATATGGGAGAAATGTAAAGATTCCAGTAAATCCAGCCTTTAGGTCAGGAGTTTTGTATCTGTGTTGCAATTTGATTAACCCCCTAAACTCTGTTGGCCCAATACTTTCTGTTGTTTGGCTAAACCTTTTTTAAACCCACTGATCTTACAGTATTTTTTAGTAAGCAGTAAAATTCCAATAAAGAAACCAAAATCAAGACTTTAAGAGGATAAACACAATAAATTAGAAATATGAAGCATATTATAGGTGCAAAGGACAAGATAATAAAGCAGGACCCCTCTCATGTCAGCTGATACTGTGCTTTAATGGTAAATCCAAACTCTTTTTTAGGGCCCCAGGACGTCTGGGAACAATTGCCCACTTTTTCCCTTTTCCCAGTGAGCAATCAAGCATTGCATCTAATTAGCAAATGTCCTGTGTTTCGCCCAAAGTCTCTTCTTTGCTTGAAAAGTAAAAATAAAAAGTACCCATGATGTTAGGAGCAGATTACTGAGATACACAGGAAGCAGAAGAACTGAGAAGTTGAGAAATTCATGGAATCTCAGACCTGCAGGAGCCAAGCCATAACTCCAGTGACACCTTGTGGCTGTGTTTCATCTGCTGTCTGACTGATCTGCAGTCTGCTGCATGTAAGGCTGAGCTTTATTTCTTAGTAGTAAATATGTCTCTTGGTACGTTTTCACATAACCATTATTATTTCTGGCACAGCAGTGACCTCTAATATATTTCACAGCAAGCTGTCTTGCTATATATTTTAAATCATTTTAAATCAGGAAGTCAAATGAAAACAAAACAAAACAAAACAAAACAAGAACTCTGTTTACAAATGCCAGTAATTTAGTCATTACAGCCTACATGAAAGCTTCAAATTCAGCATCAATTACCTTTTCCCCAGCATCAAGGTCTAGAAGTATGGTGCTAAATGCTTCGATCCAAAGGTGTTTTGTAAAGATAAACTAACCATCCTACATCACTGATTCTCTATAGCTCTAATCATCTATTCCATTTTCCTTCTCTTAACAATTTTCTCTCTGCTCCACTGCTTCTCATTTGGCTAATATTGCTGTTTTCTCTCATTTTTTCATGGTTTGTTCCTTTGTGGTCCTGCCTTAATTGTGCTGTGTGCAAAGACTATTTGCAGAATGATAATTAATTAGCCAGTTTAAAGTATGTTTGTCTGTCCTTGTTTTTCTTTTCTGTTAGGATCTACCTTGTTTTGTGTGTGATTAAGTTAAGTTGCTGCAAAATATCTTGGAAGAGCAGCATGGAAAAGACACTTGGAGTTTCCTCATCCACCTCATCCAATTATCAAGGGGAATGGGGCAGACAAACCAAGTGAAAAGATACTTTAGGGGTCCAGGGAAGGATTGCAATGTTGTAAATGAAAATATGAAAATATTTTCATTTACAACATTACAAAATATTTGCTTTTCCAAATAAGTGTAATTAAAATACAAGCATGCTAATTGTGTATTACAAAGGACTTGAAAATAAGTATAATTTAGATAAGTACACTTTATTATGAATAAAAGTATTTTTTAATTTAGCACAATTATTAGTACACATAAGCACAATTTCTAATAAAATGAATTAAGTAGTTTTTACAAGTACTTTGAAATACCACTTTAAGTACTGCAATATAGTCTATTAGTATATTAATTTTATTCCAAACAGAACTTAATGACATCTATTTAGAAGTACACTTATGTCAAACATACTTTAAATGAAGCACAAAAAGAACTTGTACTTGCTTGTAACAACTTTTCTATGCTTAAATAATTTTTCTAGAACACTCAAGTACTTTTGACCTGGGTATTTCTATTAATGAGGGCGGAGTAATGAACAGAAACCCCCCCCCCCAGGGTCAAAAATGTCAGCACATTTTTGACCCTATAAATACAAAAGTTTGTTTGCCTGTACATACACACAAGTTGTGCGATTCTGTGTGTGTTTGCGTGTGCACGAGACAGCTGAGTAGTCATATTGGATGAGTGATAAATCTTTTATCTATTCAATTTCATTGCAAGTGTGTGTGTGTGTGTGTGTGTTTTCTGTATACTTGCAACAATTTGACATTTGGGCGTGGGAAAGGAAGATCAAGCTGTGCTCTGCTTGGGGAGCATCTGTTTCCTCCATCTACTGGCAGCACGTCTGTGAGTGTGTGTGTGTGTGTGTGTGTGTGTGTGTGTGTGTGTGTGTGTGTGTGTGTGTGTGTGTGTGTGTGTGTGTGTGTGCGTGTGTGTGCGTGTGTGCTTGTGTGTGTGTATTCCCTCTCTGCGCGGTGAGATACAGACACACACAAGCCATCTTGAATGTTGTCCATCATTATTTACCTGCCTGCTGGAGTGTCTGAATAACTAGAAAACATTAGTTATACAGACCTGAGACTGAATAAAGCCATTGTCATCAGTGAACATCCAGGTAATAAACTATGCAGTACTGATCATTCACTAAGCCTTGCACCTCTCACTTATCCCTAGTTCAAACAACACGATTTTAGCCCAAGACTATTTTGAGACTATTTGTCGTGGCCGACGAATTACCAGTGTTGAGGCCAGTCAGGTGTCTCTGCGACGCTCCATGACCCCCCAGCAAACAAACTAGCATTTCTTGACTGGTCTAGTGTGACATCTCTGTCATGTCAGGGCACACAATGCACTTCACATTGATAATGATGGCAGGTTTACCACTTCTTACATCCTTGGATTCTCATTTCTAGACAGTGGATTTTGTTTTTGCTAGCGAGCTCATAAAGCTCTGTGAATAGGCTGAAAACTTTGGCAGCTGCTTGTAGCTTCATATTTATCATACAGACATCAAACCCTGACAGACAGCAAGTAAAACTATTCCTTTATGGTTTCAGTTGTACACTCTGCTGTGCATTGTACCTGCATCACATTTTGGCAAACTATTAAACATATGCTGGCTATTCCAGTTCCTGTTTGCAGGGTACCCATGGATGCACATACAACTATCAGTGTCTCTTTCTATAATTTCTACAAGTCACACTGAATTTAAATTGTTCTACAAAGTGGCTCCATGTGCTGTGTGTCACAGCTGGCTCCAGTAGCTGACTGTGTTGATAAGTGGACTAAATCAGTGGCCAAACTAAAGGAAATGGCCGCCCGTTATTTTTAGAGCAGCGGCATGCGCTCGTCCCTTTCACCTCACTCACAGTATCTCTGCTTCCTGGGGAGCCGTGCCTTACAGGTTGGAAATGACTGATATCTCTATTACATGTTTGCATTCATGTAATAGAGGTATCAATAAATTAGACATTGCCCGAGAGACCTGTGGGCGTAAAGGTGTAGGTTGTGAAGAAAGAAATACAATAAGGGATTTAAACTGATTTGTTTACTGAATTCAATTTAGTAAATTCAGAGGAAAAATGCTGTCAAATCCAATCCCTTCCACTGGCACCAGAGAGGTCTTTCGTTATCAAGTTATATAACTGCATCGATAAAATGTTAAAGGGTGGAACATGGCAGCGCTGTAATCTGACCTGATCTCCTCTCAGCCAATCAGGGCGCTCAAGTTACAGCTCCTACGTACTGATGACGCCTTCCCCTCTCTGCATAAAGGATAATTAATTGTCACTTCACACCTCTCCATCAGCATTCTCTATCTCTCCTTCAGGTTTTTGTGTGTGTACGTTTCTGTTGTGTATTGACAGAAAACACTACGGGTGTTTAATTGGGTAAATGCATGAGTCTCTGTAATCAGTGTGCACAGGAAGTGCACAAAGATGTTTAGATAACAAGATTACAGTGACGCTGCGTGAGGCACCTCTAACATGACTTTACATCAGCTAAATAATTACTTTGCCCCCGCCTGGTACATTTGTCATCATCAATACCCCCACCTCCCCGACCGTCAGGGCTTTCAATGCAACAATAGCTTTCACTATTGATGGCAGAAAGGGTTCACTGCCACAGCAAGCAGCTTCATCAAGCTTTAGTCTTCAGTTAAAGAAAAAGAAAAAGAAAAAAAAAGAGGAAAGCCGAGATTGTGTCTGGAGTTTATTGTGATACCAGCAGAGAAAATGGAAGAGGAAGAGAATGGGAGAGGAAGACAAAAAGAAACAAAAGAACCGGATTAGTCATGATTAGGTTGGACTTGCTAACA
Source organism: Chaetodon trifascialis (assembly GCF_039877785.1). NCBI lineage: Eukaryota > Metazoa > Chordata > Actinopteri > Chaetodontiformes > Chaetodontidae > Chaetodon > Chaetodon trifascialis. The sequence goes on from NC_092057.1 coordinate 46,840, forward strand.
TGACAGTCTGTAATTCAACAATACCTTGTCTTCTCCTTCGTTTGCATGAACTGTCATCGGCACGTAAAAAACACAACCCTACCCTCACTTTGAAGTTGGCTAAGATGGCAGCTACCACTGTTAGTGTCAACTGTGAGAGCCAAGGGCGGCCAGATGAGCTGCGCTGAAATGCAGCTCTCTGAGGCACTTCAGATAAAAGTGTCGACAATTGATAAAATGTTAACTGTTATTGAAAATTAAACTGGCTAACGCCTGCCACCGAGGCATCCACGAGGATTAGCAATTTTCACACTGAGAGGCATAGCATTTTTAAGAGGTTTATCTTAGTTACGTAATGTGGATGGAAAATTATTGGCCATCAACGTGACAGGGGGAGATAGTGAGAGCCTCTATATGTATTTGCTCTCACAGGCTTTGGTCTGCAGCAGTGCATACGTTTGGAAATGAAGAGCTGCACAGAATGTGAAGTGTGGGCTGAGGCTTAAACCTCACATGATATGTTGCAAATCGCAAAAGGGGAGCAGGAAGATTTTCATATGTACTATACATGTGAGTGTGTGTTCCACACTTTATGTGTGGGTGCGTTTGTGTGTCTTTTCATTTCCATATGAGGGAATGTTTTATTGTGAGGATACAGCGGAGAGGAAAATCCTCAGAAGTGAGGGCAGCTCGCCACCCACACTTCTTCTAGGGTTAAATAAGAAGCAGTTTGTTGACAGTCACACTTAAGTGTTATGACCCCTTTCCTAATCATGTATCTAAACAATGATAAAGTCTTATTTCTTAAGCAAATTTAGAATACTTTAATGAGAAATTATGTTTATTGCCTAATCATTCGTTGTATATATTTTCTATTTGTAGTTTTGCACTACTCAAGTGCAAAAATTGAGTGCAATGTTTAAACCAGAGTCAGGTTCCTTGAATGTGCACCCATACTTGGCCAATAAAGAAGAAGAAGAAGAAGAAGAAGAGGAAGAGGGACAATCCCCTTTATTTTGTCACACAACACATACACGCAAACAGGCCATGCAATTGGTGAAATTTGTCCTCTGCGTTTAACCCATCCTGGTTGTCCTTCCTCCGCGGCAGACCGGGAGCAGTGGGCTGCCATCCAACCGACGCCTGGGGACCCAGTTTCCTTTGCCACCATTGGTCAGGTGCAGTGGCAACTCCTGACAAATTTCTCTTGGGGGGTGGGGGGCAACTGTTGCAATTATGGCTAAGATGACCCGTTCAATTAGTAAAATATTAATAAATACAAGTCAGATAGCTAACTTTACAGTGTTACATTGTATTGTTTAATTTGGTTTTCCTGTTCAGCCACTAGATGGCAACACCAGACATGAATTGTACATACTGTACAGTATTTTTCCATAGCTATATCAAGTTAAATGTCTCAAATACAATAAATTAGGCTCCACAATAAAACACTTCCACCGTGGCATCAACAGATACAGTCATCTACTAGTTTGCCCATGAAATCACTGTTAGTACAGTCTACAATTTATAGGCACCATGGATGCCATAGCAATAATCAAATCAAATCATACTATCATCAAAACTGTAATTAATCAAATCTTAATAACACACTCATTCATCACACGACGACTGAACGGTAATTGTCTTAATGAAATGATGGAGTTGCAGTTGCTAGCCATGTCAATTTTGCAGTGTCCCGAGTCCCAACAGTGTGCACACTGTGAGTATCTTTTTTTTTTTCCGCTGTGCCTATAGTCTGAGCACGCATCAGCGTGTATGAATAGTCTGCTGTGAAATGTTGAAATCCGGACAGTCGGGTCCCAAATTGTTCACCCTTCTCTTGTCCACATCCGACCGACGAAAAAATGGAGTTTCATGTAGAGAAACAATCGATTTTTCCTTCACCACAGTCTCCGTCCTTCCTTCATAGTGTCTTCTCTTTTCTCTTCTCTCTAAGTAGTTACGGCTGTGGCACAAATGCTTGCTGATGGACGTGATCGATTCGATGAATTGTCCAATCACGCTAACATTAAAAAATTGGAAAACAGTGCCATTGGTCTGGCCGCACAGAGGTGCGAACTAGAAGCGAATTTTCATGCGCCAATGAAAAGCCGTCTCTGCTCGTAAATAATAAAAAAGTTTGCTAGCTCTCATAGACTCTGGTATTACCGGCGCCTTTGAGGAGGAGGGCTTTATATAGAATGGCAAATTGCAAGTACTTATTGAACTGCAAGACCATGTATCGTACTTCTTATCTGCCTAATGAGAAACTGTATGTAAGAGAAAAAAAAAAAAAAGAATTTAAAAATGTACCTGGATTTTACCTGGATTTGACATACAGAATGAAAAGGGTTTTAATGTGTCTCCTGGAATTTTCCAGAACTGCCAGTTGTGTCACATCTGCCCTCTAGCTTTCCTCCGTGGAGACCATCTGGTCCAATCACATGTACAGCCAGCTGCATCTCATCAGCAATCAGCCACAGCATATACAGCACATACTACACTGTGTATGGAGGCCAGTGGAGCCACCATACAGAGACAGATTGTATGTGTTACCACGTGCCCTCTGTAACCTGCAGGGCCAAGTGATGGACAAAAGCAAGCAAGCAAGCAAAGTTTATTTATATAGCACTTTTCACAGACACCAGTCACAAAGTGCTTTACAGTTACACAACATTAAAATCAAATATGTATACGTACAACAGTCGTGTATACATACAATCATATATAGCACCACAAAATAAATAAATCCATCCATCCATTATCTTCCGCTTATCCGGGGCCGGGTTGCGGGGGTAGCAGTCTGAGCAGGGACGCCCAGACTTCCCTCTCCCCGGACACTTCCTCCAACTCTTCCGGGGGGATCCCGAGGCGTTCCCAGGCCAGCCGAGTGACGTAGTCACCCCAGCGTGTCCTGGGTCTTCCCCGGGGCCTCCTCCCGGTGGGACATGCCTGGAACACCTCCCTAGGGAGGCGTCCAGGGGGCATCCGATAGAGATGCCCGAGCCACCTCAGCTGACTCCTCTCGATGCGGAGGAGCAGCGACTCTACTCTGAGCTCCTCCCGGGTGACAGAGCTCCTCACCCTATCTCTAAGGGAGCGCTCCGCCACCCTGCGGAGGAAACTCATTTCAGCCGCTTGTATCCGGGACCTCGTTCTTTCGGTCATGACCCAAAGTTCATGACCATAGGTGAGGGTAGGAACGTAGATTGACCGGTAAATCGAGAGCTTCGCCTTTCGGCTCAGCTCCTTCTTTACCACGACAGACCGATACAGCGACCGCATTACTGCAGCCGCTGCACCGATCCGCCTGTCAATCTCACGTTCCATCCTTCCCTCACTCGTGAACAGGATCCCAAGATACTTAAACTCCTCCACTTGAGGCAGGAACTCTCCTCCAACCTGAAGGGAGCAAGCCACCTTTTTCCGGTCGAGAACCATGGCCTCGGACTTGGAGGTGCTAACTCTCATCCCAGCTGCTTCACACTCGGCTGCGAACCGCCCCAGCGCATGCTGAAGGTCCTGGCTCGAGGAAGCCAACAAGACAACATCATCCGCGAAAAGCAGAGACGAAATCTGCCGGCCCCCGAACCGAACCCCCTCCGGCCCCTGGCTGCGCCTAGAAATCCTGTCCATAAAAATGATGAACAGAACCGGTGACATAGGGCAGCCCTGCCGGAGTCCAACATGCACTGGGAACAGGTCCGACTTACTGCCGGCAATGCGGACCAAGCTCCTGCTCCGGTTGTACAGGGACTGTACAGCCCTCAACAGAGGGCCTCCAACCCCATACTCCTGGAGCACCTCCCACAGAATGACGCGAGGGACACGGTCAAATGCCTTCTCCAAGTCCACGAAGCACATGTGGACTGTTTGGGCAAACTCCCATGAACCCTCAAGCACCCTGTGGAGGGTATAGAGCTGGTCCAGTGTTCCACGGCCAGGACGAAAACCGCATTGTTCCTCTTGAATCCGGGGTTCGACTATCGGCCGGATTCTCCTCTCCAGTACCCTGGAATAGACTTTACCAGGGAGGCTGAGGAGTGTGATCCCCCCATAGTTGGAACACACCCTCCGGTCCCCCTTTTTAAAAAGAGGGACCACCACCCCAGTCTGCCAGTCCAGAGGCACTGTCAACCAAGACAGTCCTACAACATCCAGAGACTTGAGGTACTCAGGGCGGATCTCATCCACCCCCGGCGCTTTGCCACCGAGGAGCTTGCGAACTGCCTCAGTGACTTCAGCCCCGGTGATGAATGAATCGACCTCCAAGTCCCCAGTCTCTGCTTCCTCTACGGAAGACATGACAGAGGGATTGAGGAGATCCTCGAAGTATTCCTTCCACCGCCCGACAATATCCCCAGTCGAGGTCAACAGCTCCCCACCTCCACTGTAAACAGTGTTGACAGAAAGCTGCTTCCCCCTCCTGAGGCGCCGAACGGTTTGCCAGAATTTCCTCGAGGCCAACCGGTAGTCCTCCTCCATGGCCTCCCCGAACTCCTCCCAGACCCGAGTTTTTGCTTCTACAACCGCCCGAGCTGCCGCACGCTTGGTCTGCCAGTACCCATCAGCTGCCTCAGGAGTCCTATGAGCCAACCAGGCCCGATAGGACTCCTTCTTCAGCTTGACGGCATCCCTTACTTCCGGTGTCCACCACCGGGTTCGGGGGTTGCCGCCACGACAGGCACCGCCGACTTTACGGCCACAGCCATGGACGGCTGCATCAACAATGGAAGTGGAGAACATGGTCCACTCGGTCTCAATGTCTCCAACCTCCCTCGGGATCTGGTTGAAGCTCTCCCGGAGGTGGGAGTTGAAAACTTCCCTGACAGCGGGTTCCGCCAGACGTTCCCAACAGACCCTCATGGTACGTTTGGGTCTGCCAAGTCTGTCCCGCTTCTTCCCCTGCCAGCGAATCCAACTCACCACCAGGTGGTGATCAGTTGACAGCTCAGCCCCTCTCCTTACCCGAGTGTCCAAGACATACCGCCGAAGGTCAGATGATACGACTACAAAGTCGATCATTGACCTCCGGCCTAGGGTGTCCTGGTGCCACGTGCACTGATGGACACCCTTATGTTTGAACATGGTGTTTGTTATGGACAAACTGTGACTAGCACAGAAATCCAATAACAGAACACCACTCGGGTTCAGATCGGGGAGGCCGTTCCTCCCAATCACTCCCCTCCAGGTGTCACTGTCGCTGCCCACGTGAGCATTGAAGTCTCCCAGCAGAACAATGGAGTCCCCGGTTGGAGCACTTTCCAGTACCCCTCCCAGGGACTCCAAGAAGGCCGGGTACTCCACGCTACTGTTCGGCCCGTAGGCCGAAACAATAGTTAGAGACCTATCCCCAACCCGAAGGCGCAGGGAAGCGACCCTCTCGCTCAGCGGGGAGAACTCCAACACATGGCGGCTGAGCTGGGGGGCTATAAGCAAGCCCACACCAGCTCGCCGCCTCTCACCGCGGGCAACTCCAGAGTAGAAGAGAGTCCAGCCTCTCTCAAGGAGTTGGGTTCCCGAGCCCAGACTGTGCGTGGAGGTGAGCCCGACTATCTCTAGCCGGTACCGCTCAACCTCCCGCACTAGCTCAGGCTCTTTCCCCCACAGTGAGGTGACATTCCATGTCCCCATAGCCAGAGTCGTTGTCCAGGATTTGGGTCGTCGGGGCCCCCGCCCACGACTGCCACCCATTCCACATAGCACCGGCCCCTTCTGATCCTTCCTGCGGGTGGTGGGCCTACGGGAAGGCGGGCCCACGTCGCTCCTTCGGGCTGTGCCCGGCCGGGTCCCGTGGGCAAAGACCCGGCCACCAGGCGCTCGCCTGCGAGCCCCAACCCCAGGCCTGGCTCCAGGGCGGGGCCCCGGTGACGCCAATCCGGGCGACGTACGCTTCCTTGCTTTAATTTCTTTCATAGGGGCTTCTTGAACTGCTCTTAGTCTGACCCGTCACCTAGAACCTGTTTGCCTTGGGAGACCCTACCAGGGGCATTAAGCCCCGGACAACATAGCCTCTAGGATCATTCGGGTACTCAAACTCCTCCACCACGATAAGGTGGCAGTTCAAGGAGGAGAAATAAATAAATGATAAAATAAAATACATATATGCATAAAATACACATAAAATATACAGTCATACAAGAAGCATTAAGAAAGATGTAAAATGTCAGAATTTATCCAAACGCCTGTCTGAACAAGTGGGATTTTAAGATTAAGAGATTAAGATTAAGATTTTTACTTTATTGATCACTGCACACACATGCTACAGGGAGGAGACTGCACACACACCATGCTTTGTGAAATTATTTTCTCTGCATTTGACCCATCTTGGTCCGCCCTACCCAAAAGTAGTTTAGTGTTTTTTAAAGCTCTCCACAGAGTCAATACATCTCAACGTAACTGGAAGGCTGTTCCAGAGTTTTGGAGCTGCACACTCAAAAGTACGGTCACCACGAGTTTTGAAATTAGTTGATGATTAGATGATCATAATGCTCGGCCCGTGGTGTAAGGGTGCAGGAAGTTACTGATATATTTTGGAGCCTGGCTGTGTAGGGCTCTGTAAGTAAGCACTATGATTTTAAATTGAATTCTAAATTTGACTGGTAGCCAATGCACTTCTGTTAAAATAGGGGTGATGTGAGACCATTTACTAGACTGGGTTAAAAGCCTAGCAGCAGCATTTTGAACCAATTGTAGACCGTGAATTGAGGATCTGTTGAGGCAGGTAAAAAGGGAGTTACAGTAGTCTAAACGGGAGGAAATATAGGCATGAATTAACTTCTCCGAATCATTTATTGAGACAACGGACCATAATTTAGCTATGTTTCTTAAACAAAATAAACTAGATTTAGTCAGTACCTTAATATGATCAAAGCTCATTGACTGGTCAAAAATTACACCAAGGTTTCGCATGTTGGAGCAAGTAGAAAGGGATAGGGAACCAAGTTTCTCTTTAATAGGGACTTGACATTTATCAGGGGCAAAGATCATGACCTCAGTCTTATCACCATTTAGCTGAAGAAAGTTATTTGCCATCCACTGCCTAATTTCCCATAAACAGTCCTTTAACATAGATAGGTTGTCAATCTCAGCAGGTTTAAATGAGAAGTATAGCTGAATGTCATCAGCATACAGATGGTAGGAGATGTTAGGGAAAGAACTAATAATTAGTCTGAGTGGAAGCATATAAATAGAGAATAAAATTGGTCCCAAGACTGACCCTTGAGTAACACCACATGCCAGCACAGCAGAGTCTGAAGTAAAACCATTAGCAGAGACAGAGAGTGTATCAGTCAAGTACGATTTAAACCACTCTAATGCAATACCTGAAATGCACACTAGGTGTTTTAGCCTATGAATTAAAATGTGGTGGTCCACAGTATCAAATGCTGCGCTAAGATCTAATAAAATCAAAACAGAACAGTGACCAGTATCAGCAGCCATTAAAATGTCATTAGAGACCTTAAGAAGAGCTGTTTCAGTAGAGTGGAGTTTGCGGAACCCTGATTGGAAATTGTCCGCTATATTGTGCAAATCAAGAACCCGAAGTAGCTGTTCTTCAGTAACCTTTTCTAAGACTTAAGTGATGAAAGGAAGTTTTGATATAGGTCTATAGTTTTCTGGCAAGGATGGGTCTAGGTTTGTTTTTTTAAGCAGGGGGTGAACTATAGCCTGTTTAAAATAACTGGGTACACATCCTGTTAAAAGAGAGCCATTTAAAATGTTAGCAATGCTGGGGCCAATACAAGTAAAAGCCTTTAAAAACAGGGTGGTTGGAAGGACATCGAGTGGGCTTGAGGAGGATTTCATTTTCTCTACCAGGGTGGTGATTTCAGCTGAGACAGGGCAAAAGGAATCCAAGATGGGTTGCAAGGACCAGTAGATAGAAGACTGGAGGAGGGTGAGATATTTGCTCTAACACTGGCAACCTTATCCATAAAATATTGCAAGAAGGAATTGCAATCATGGTCTGAAAAAACTGGTAGTTTAGTAAGACTTTGAGAGACAAGAGAGTTTATGGTGTTGAATAAAAATTTTGGATTCCTTTTGCTTGTTGAAATGAGTTTGGAAAAGTATGAGGATCTGGCTCCCATCACCAAAGACCTTAAAACCTTCAAACCAACAACCCTGATTCCAAAAAAGGTGGGACGCTGTGTAAAGCATTAATAAATCATGATGTGATGACTAGCTGCAGTACAAGAACAGTCAGCTCTTGTCAGTACCAGCTCTACAAGCTGCTGGTCTGCTGCAAGCTGCAACACTTTGTTTCCTGTATTTTGATATTGCTCCTCACGTGCTAAAAGTACTAATATTGCTACCTGGCTGGCCATCATTTTAACACTATTAGCATCTTTTAACTGGTAATAGAAGACAGCTAAGAAAAGCCAGGACTGTGAAATAGGAAAGCCTGGCCAAATCTGATTGGTTGCTGGCGGTTACTGATAGTAACAGTTTGACAAGATGACAGTCTTCTTCCCATCTGAACATAATCTGAAATTCTGTGTCAAACCCATGAAAACCACAATTTGACAGGTTTTTTATTCTGACACTGTGCAGAATGAGATGCTCCGCGTCTGCCCATCAACCTTTAAAACAAACAAACAAACAACAGAACATGAAGCTCTATGATACAAAATCACAGCAACAAGCAAGCTCACAGGTGGGTAACAGTAATATGTCAGAGAACACAAGATGCTTCTCACATCAAACAATAACAAGCACACCATGGGGTATGCTCGATGGTAACACAAATACAGCCAACTTTACTGGTTCCACACACATCAGACTAACAAAATGTAATTTCAAAAACACAAAACAGGCATCTGATGATACATGTGACCTTGGAGCAGACCATGGAACTGGGGCGACCTGTAGTCTGGGAGTCAATAAGCTGATATGACACACAAATAGGGGGTGGGGGGCGGTGAAGTCATAGTTCACTGATCTGATCTCTGGTTCAGAGACAGAAGCTGTCCGCTTTCATCCAACAGCACCGTGTTCACTGGTCTGGCCACAAATTATGTCTGATTGAGGTTGGACCTCTTCCTCTCTCCATTTCCCTCTTTTTCATCCTTTCTCCATGTCAATGTCTTCCTCGGTGTTCAGCAGTTTGGTTAAGTCTCTCTGCAAAATCTATGCTTATTGGCCAGGGCTGTCAGATCATATTTAGGCTAATAGATTCAAATGGTTGTTTCAAAGAGAAAAAGAACACAGAAAATGCAGGTGCACAGGAAATGAAATGATTAATGTTTTTAAGATTGCATCAAATTCTGCTTTGACATCAGGATGTGTGGGTAGTCTTCTCTTTGTGCAGGTGGTATTTGTGTGTGTGTGTGTGTGTGTGTGTGTGTGTGTGCGCGTGTGCATGGGACTCACAGTATTGCAAGCAGTCTATATGGATTTTATTATGACTGGTACCAGCGGGAATCAAATCAGAAACCTCATAAGCAGCCTTAGCAGGTGAGACTGAAAATATCAATATCAGTGCAGGTAAGAAGATTTATCCAGGAGGTCCTGTTCTGGAAACACATCTTTGAATATGAAGGCTTCTCAGACACCAGTGGTTTATAACACTACGATACAGGATTTATCAACTTCAGATATTCGAAATCTCCTTCATCTTCACTACGTTCCACGGGTTTGTGTGGGCAATGCACTGCAACGTAATGTCTCACTGAAATGAAAAACGAGACCTTGTGACTTAGTGCCGGTCTGAAAGCCACCCTCAAGATCTGGTCACACCAGAAGGTGTTACAGCAAAATTCATTCATGCCTATTCACAATGTGTTCCTAGAAGCTTGTTGACTTCTTGACTTGACTTCTCACAAGACTAGTAGGCAAGCTGCGTGCTAGTCAGTCACAATAGCTCCTCTAAGCTTCTTTCCATTGCTTCTCTACAAGGCCTTTCACTCCCCTCTCACATTTTGTTCTCATTATATTCAATTTTATTGAGGGCGAAAAAACTCTCCATGCTAACTGTCAGTTAGGAAGCTCGTTAACAGTTTGCAAACTCAATACTTCAGCCTGGACATTAAGGTCACAAAGTTCGTTGAGAAGACATATTTGTATCATTAAGTCTCGTCTCATAAATGTATGAAAATCATACCTCATTTGTGGAATAGTTAATACTCCAACAGAAGACAGCTAAATAAAAGTGCATGGTGCAACACAGCTAATAAGCTGCTGTGAAATTGGAATTTCCCCTCACAGGACGAATAAAGGCATATTGAATTGAATTGAATTGAATTGAATTGAATTGAATTGAATTGAATTGAATTGAATTGAATTGACAGTTCCCTCTATTTTGGACTGTCCTTCCTCAACACTGTCATCACAGCTTGCTAATACTCAATGGTGCAAATGTGCAGGTCAGAGTTCAACAAAGTGGACACAACGTAAAATATTTATACCGGTTTACCCCCTGCAAGCAAATCCACTAATTGTGATGGTTGCATGGGGCTGAACTGATTTTGCCACAATTTCTGCTGTTTTAATTTGGGCTGTACTGAGGCTTTTGAATGTCTGTTCGTCCTAACAAAAGAAAATCCTCAAACAAAAACCTAAATTTGAATAAAGTGATTCATCAGATTAAATGAGTTAATCTTATTATTATTATTTTTTTAATAAATCAACTTTTGTTAATGACTATAACTTGTCAGTTTCATGAACATGAATGCATGCAGGCAGCAGACAAATCCAATAAAGGCATAAACTAATAATTGCACCCTGAGGCTCACTGCTGCTAGACTACTCCCTTAATACATGTGCATACCTCCCTTTGTGTGCAAGTGGAGCAAAACCACACTAAAAGTTTTAGATATGATTGCATCTATTTTTTCACTTTCATGTTAAACTGAAGCCTATATATGAAAAAAGTAATTACATGCAGCTTTTTTCTTCTGATGATGATTAACACTCTCCGTGTAGTCTTCAAATGAATACACTTTAAATGATTCCATATGCATAGCAGAGAGTGAGTGGAAAATAATCAAGAACTGAGTTACTAGTGTGATACAGCTTTAACTAATTCCAGTTAGGGAAAATCCATATATTATTATCTATACCTCCCTGCTGTCCCTCCACTCATTAATGTTTGGGTGCAGCAGTGCTGTGTGAAGGACTCTCTGCTGATCCATCTGTCTGCTGAGGGTGTTCACAGCTCTGGGTTAATTCCCTCGCTCTGAGGCTCTTTCCTCTACAGAGTCACACTCTTCACTCCTCTGTAGCACGGCCAGCAGATGTTTGCTGTTAATTAACAAGCTGATGTGCCAGCTGTAGAGGTCAAAGGCTCGATGACGTTCACGGCTGCCATCTCGCTGGATACCAGATGAAAAAAGTTAGAGGGCTGTGTGTGCTGGACCCTGAGGGGCTCGTGCATGGGAATGCATCTGTGGGTCTGCTGTCCGTACTGGAGAGGTCAGGGCAAAAAAACACGGCCAATTAGCAGCTCAACAAGAGATAAACATATTTGTTGCCCCCTTGAATTCAACATGTTATGTGTCACTCAGTCTGCACCAAAACAACATAAGGGAGTGTGGGCGAGGAAGGCCAACAGGTGAGGAAAAACAAGTGCAACTCTGATGAGCTAAAGCTCTTTTTCAGCAGACCACAAAGGAGAGTCCAGGTCAGGCTAAGCAGTCACTGCTCTTAAGCTCTCCACTACCTCACACTTTCCCTGCACATGCACCTCTCTCCATCCTCCACTGATGACAACGTGGCTGTCATCACCACACACCCTCCCTCCATCCCCCATTCATCCATCACACTGGGGCTCAACACAAGAGATTTTCTTAAACCTTTATTGCCACACTCCCTGTTTGTCTTCATTCATTCCCTTAGATTTGGGTCATATGGTACCACATTCTTCTGAGGACATATGTTGTTTTTCAACCTGCTTCACCTGAAAATAACCCAGTTTTAATCTTCAGGTGAAATTCAAGATACCGTAAAGGTAAGAAGTTTGTATTTACCTGCCTCTACATAGCAGAGAGGGCAGACAACTCACTGAAACTGAATGAAATCTGATTGTTCAAGCCAGATGTTGAAAGGGTGTAAATGCCTCCCTCTCCTCAGGATGTATAACTAACCTTTTTGGCAGCTGAAGTTACATCAAAACTGCACAAAAATTAGCTGTCTGTAATTAAAAGCTTCTCCGCAGATTCCAATTGTTATGAACAAAAAGTATATAAGGCATCTTGACCTGTCGTGGTCCTTCGTTTGATCCCTGATCAATTCATTCAGTGAAAGGTCTGTATGGGTGAGAGAATGGCTTTAGTAACCTTGTGAGGAATTAGATTTGTGATGTGGCCAATGCAGACACACATGTGGTAAGTATGAGCATGTTAAATTAGATCTGGATTTTATTCAAACACAAGACACCAGAAATGACAAGTGTAAATGGTGCGATTGTTCAGACCGAATGCTAACTGTGGTAATTGCCCTGCCTGTGCCGCCTGGATGATTTACTTTGCATGTGTGTCTGTGTGTGGGAGAAATTTGATGTGGGGTTTATGGGAGTGCTCATCCAAGTGTCAAAATGGCAATTCATAACCAAAAGACATGTTTCTTGGATACAACAATCTATAAGTGTTAATTAATTTTGTCTTTGAGCTTCTAGCTGTGAGGCGACAGTGCTGCCACCGTGCCACCGTGCCACATCATATTTTGTACTTGAACCCAAGGGCAGGGTAGAGATCGCTATCGAGAACCTTTTTGTGACCCTGGAACAGCAATGGTACCGCAGAGCTTTGCTTTGACTAAATTGCTTCAAAATCATTTGAATAGTTTGAATTATGGACATTAAGAGCCCAAGCACTCTCCATTGGTTGCTACTGGTAACGTTGTACATATTAGGAAGAAACAGTCACTGACTTGCAAGCATTGAAGTTTGCACAGCTCATTAAAAACCCCTTTATATTCTGATTTATTGTTCTTTGGCACTGTAGTAATTTATGAGAAATATAATCAATGGCCTTATCCTGTATATGCTGTCATTTTTAAAGTGTCAGTGTAACAAACGTAATCAACAGCAGAAGAAATGTCAGTGTGTCAGTCTGGCTTTGACAGTTGCTGATCAATAGGTCCAACTGTCTTATCACCCGAGAGAAGTTAATGAGCTCCCAGTGGTAGTTCTTCCAGCCACATGACACCAAAAACATTGACATTCACAAGGAACTGCAACCTCAAAACAGAAGTAAACTGCCGTGACGGCATCATATCGAATCTGAATTCAGCATATCAAGCTTTAGGTGAGAGCTTGTATTTGTGTAATTGAGCATCCAGTAAATTAGCACTCAGCGCTGTGACAGGAGATCTAACAACATTAGATGGAAGCATACAATGTGACAGCCTTCTTCTACCTGTCTCTCCTCCGTTCAAGACAAACACACACACATGCACACAACTAGCTGATTTCCATTTGGTCATGGCAGAATATATACATGCTCAATTAAATCACATCCTCCTATATTTTATCATTCAGAGATTTTTTCTGATGGAGCGCTTCTACCCAGCTAATGAAGATGGAATAGCTTGTAAAGTTGAAGATAAGAGAGACATAGGAGGAATGCTATACAAAGAAATACAAACCAGATGCTAGGATCATTTACTCTCCATCTAATACATCTATAAGGCTTGGAGATTAGATACAGGTAAAGACTGTTACTGAAAAGCAAAGGGCAGCTGTGATCATGACAGTTACAGATAGCATGGCCCAGATGTTACATCATGGTTGTTGTGCAAAAGTCCATTTAGCTAGCTAACCTCGAGGAACAAAGGGGGAAATCCCAGGTTAAATTACATTAACAAAATCAGAAAATAAAAGATGTTGAGTAGTTCCCTCAAGGTACTACTTGCATAAGATGATCACTTGTGAAATCGTGTATTTTTTTAGTACACCCAGAGGCACAAACAACTGCAAAGTGTCTTTTAAAAGGATGAGGCTGATTGTTTCCCCGCATAGCTCATGCATTTGAAATTGAAGTGATTTCAAGGAAAATTCTGAATTAAAACCACGTAAGTGTTAAGAATATAACGTCCTTATGGAATATTAGTTGCAAAGCTTCAGTGTAAAAAGCTACAGCTGCAGCAGTTTAGCAGATGCTGATGTGTGCCAACTAAAGACAAGTAAAGTAATGGCTGCTGCAAAAATGGAACCTTTTCAAAAGCATCTTACAGCAGCTTAGCACAGGAAAATTCACATTCAACACCTGTCTGAAGCAGAGATGCCTAGTGTGTTGCACAGAGGGAGAAACTGGAGAAAAGAATGGATGATATCAAATGGTCTCTCACTCAATTTTGTTTCCCTCTCCACCTCCCACAGCACATTTTTGACCTATGATTAACACTGTTACTCACCTAACATTTAAGTATTAGGTGTAGATGCTGACATTGTCTATTGATGTGTTGGATATGTTTGCTTTAAATCTGTTAAATACAGCTTTTGGGTCCTTTTAAATGGTCTAAGCCCAGTCACACAGACCACAAAATCAGAACTGCACTGCAATGCCTGTCTCCACATGCATACACAAACTGGCACACAGGCATGTTCAATTTGTCCATTGAAGGAGAAGTGACAGGGACGTAGAGATGTTATCATGCTGCTTTAGAGTCATTATCTTGCAAATAAGAGGAGAGGCCAATCTGGTGACCCTCTTTCTCATTTGGCTTCACTGGGCTGGAGTCCCCAGACTGATGCTTTTGTTCTTTCTATTTGAATACAACTAGGTTACTGCAACACTGACCAACCAGCACTATTCCCCTATTATTCCTCTAATGAGCCATTTAGCCTGGGAATCGCTGTTTAGATGGAATCACAAATTATGTGATAGAATTACACAATGGTGTCCTCAGCTCTCAATCACACTGATGCGCACAGGCTGGTGTTGACAAGCCCTCCAACCATTCCACTTGAGAGACTACAAAGTCATTGCAGTAAGAACATGCTTCATTTTTGATCTGCCTCTTCCCCTCTTCAGTCTGCTTACACCCTCATGCTTTCATATACAGTCACAAGAGCACTTACCACATGCATATGATTAGCATTTGACAGCAAACTTTTGCAACAGAGACAATGAATTCAATTAAATGGAACAGCTGCAGTCTGAAAAACTGCTTACTTTTGGGCTTTTTGAGTTCTGTACTGTATGTCCAAAATGGAAGAAGCTTGTTTTAGCTCATGTCTTGCCAATGAGCTTGCCAGGTTAACTAGTTGCTAGCTATTGCAAGCTAGGAGAGTCGGTAAGCTTCATCTTCAGAAATTGTGAGGCCATATTTTTTTTAGATGGAAAGTATTAAGTGCACAATATATTTGACCTCCAGTGGGTTTGAATTAGTTGCTTGGAGTCTGACAATAAAAATGGACATTCTCTAAGGGGACAGATATATTCACAAATCTTAATTATCTACAATAAATAAGTAAGTAAAGAAAAATCGTCCATGTACAGCACAGCTATGCATTGTGTTGCAACTGGTTAGCATGCTAACTAGCTAGCCCTAATGCGTCCTGTCTCGTAATACCACTTTATACCTCAAGAGGCGATACTCAAATAGAATAGCCCCATAAAGTTTCAGCTGGGACATGTATGTGAGCGCTCAGTTTGCTGCATTTCACAAGCTTTCTTAGCTTTTTCAGTAACAAACAAATGCACAAAATGTCAAGAAAGGAAGTCTTCTTACATCTATTTCAAATTACCACTGAATCACTCAATTCAAGTTTCTCTCTTTCACAAAGACGAGCTTAACTGCCTTGCTGACTCATCGTAAAGCACACTTCATTCAAAAACTCGACAGAAACACAATAAAACTATCCAGAACCATCTTGGCTTGTCTTTCTGCTGTTCCAACCATCACAAGTTCTGGCCAGCACCAACATTTGAACATATTCTAGCTTTACACGCTGTTGATGACCGACCTTCCTCTCACTGCTCTCCCACTTCACACCTCTCCTATACCCGCCTGCCATGTCCTCAGCGTGCCTGAAGTCTGGTCAGTCAGCCGAAAGGGCCGCTAGCTGCACTGCTAACTAGCGAATGGAAGCTAGTAGCTACAGTCAAAGATAGCTAGGGAGCAGCAGTTAGAGGTCATTGATGATACGCTGCCCCCAGTTTGTTTGGAGTGACACACCTTTAAGACATTGATGATTGTAGCTTCTGGTGATATTTCATTGTTTTTACACTTCATGCTTACCCTTAGTGGGTTGAATGCATCTGCCCACATAGGCTTACTGCAGGCATGTAGTCTATGTGTTGACAAGTAGGAAAACAGATGGCAGGTGCAAAATTATGAATAAGGGTACTTGCTGACATATCACTTCATTCAGTTCAGTTCAAAGAGCCATTGTCACTGTGTATGTAGATATCCACTGTGAAAAGGTACTCATTCAGTCTGTGACAATAAGGACTCAGCGTTGAAGATTCAGATGCATGCACAAATTTCTACAAACAAACACAACAAACAAACACAGCTGTCCATTTGTGTGTTGCCCCCCCATATGTGTGTATGACTGAGCATGTCCATATGTGCATGAGTCAGTGCTTCTTTCTCTGCCAGCGCTGATACAGAGGCCATCACGCTCCCTTTGTCTCCCAGTCCTTGCTGGCTGTAGAAGGAGGACACCGACGTGCCAGACCGCGCACATGCTTGGCGCCTCCACACAGCTCATCTTTAAGCACTTTCTCCCATTGTTTCTCCCTCCTGCTCCATGCTGAATGTGGAATCAGTGTGCGAGTGTTATGTTAAGCCTGAGCTGGAGACGGAGGAGGTAGGGGTGGTAATTGCATGTCGCATTGTGCAGTCTCCTTCTTTTTCTGCCCTCAATGGCCTCTTATCGTGCAGCACACCACCGACAGAGAGGAAACACACGTATAGCCATTCCTTTGATTAATTGGCTATCTACGGCCCACCAGTTCACTCTCTATGGCCTAATTACGTTTTTTTTTTCCTTTTTTTATGGGAATCAAATTAAATTGAGAGACCTCTTATCTTGTTATTGCACTGTACATTCTATCAAGTGGTCACACGTGGCTCATCGGTAATGTGTGTCTGTGTATGTGTGTGTGTGTGCTTCTTCTCAATTGGCCACTTTGATAACTGAAGTATCTGAAAACAAAACAAACAAACAAACAAACAAACAATTAAAATTATACCCTTTTACTAAACTATGACTGGCACATTTTTCTAAAGGGGGTAATTTTGTGCTTATCACATTATGTTCTAATCCACTGTTGGAGCTGCCAAGTCGCAGATGGTTGGATCGGAGCTGGTTTTGTAAATTAGCTTATGGGTTGGATTTTTTTTATCTTAAATTATTCTTCAGAGGAAAGTATTTTCAAGAGGCATTTGAGGCAATTAATCCTCAATATGAGTCTGTTAGAAGCTTGAGTTGACCAGCCTGACTCGAGTCAATAAGGCAAGAGTGACATTTCTGTTTGCGTTGGATCACTGGTTACTGAACCGTGTGGCATTTAACATTCAATGCTGACAACAGCTGATTGAACATTTGCTTGTTAAATGTCCTAATTAGGAGGTGTTGGAACTGACTGCAGTCAGGCTTTTCTAATGTGGCAGGTACAATCACTTCTGATGGCTCTTTTTAGCATCAAAGTTTGAGAGGTCCATTTGAACCAGCTATACCAACAGCAGACAAACAAATGTGTTTAAAGTTGATGTAACATTGAGGTAACTCACCAATGACGTCTCTCAATGACTCTCAATAACCCATGGTGTGGTAACATTGACAAAGGTCCAGACGATCCACTGCAGTAAAAACATTTAGTCTCAAACATGATAATAACCCACAGAAGGATGTTTTCTCCTTTCAAATTAGGTTCTGAAGTTATGGGGGCAGCAAACACTAATTGATCAACTACTTTGTCCCAGAAATGCAACAGAATTTTTCATCACTTTAAATGTGACACACAGTAATGTGTTTCATTTGTATTAAAAGTAACTTAAAAGAGCTCTGGGGAGAGAGTCAACAGTAAAGAGTGAGTTTCCTGTGAATCCCTCTTAAAGGTGCTTACAGACAGTACATGGTCACCATGATACCGATGTCCCGCAGGACTGCTGCTCAGTCGCTGTGGCTCCCAACTACTGTACACCAGAGACTGCTACTGTCCACTATCTACCAGGTAAAACCTCTTCACACAGCTAATTGGGTTGTAATAGAAAAAATAGTTAAAATATGCCACTAAGGTCATATGACATTAGACTATATAATGTATAATATATAAAATAGCAAGTATTGCTAACTAGCATCATAAATGCTGCTTATTGTTCCAGCCTGGATAATCAGACAGAATGTTGTTCCTGTACCATTTCGCTGCATTGATCTGTCTGTTGTCTGCTGGTAATGGGGCGAATCATCCGGGGAACGCAGATACCAGTAAAATCACCTACTGTAACGTTTCCCTTGTCATAATTTCTGTTATTGCCATGGCCACACGGCAAGTTGAAAAAGTTGAACCATCTTCAAGTTCTGAAGGTAGCGGCTGTCTGAAAGCACATTATCAATGAAAACAACTTTTTAGAGGAACTACATCAGGTAATTCCTGAACGTAAATACATTGAATGGCTATTGCCATAAAATAGGTGTGTTCCTTCAGCTCCTAATTATGTTGACAGCTATCCATATTACCAAAAAGTTTTGTTCTCCTCAAACACTTTTAAAATATTTCTTTACTTGTTTTGAGAAGATATGAATTTATAAAGAACTTAATAAAATGGACAAAAATGGCTCCATATAGGATTTTTTATTTTTTGCTGTCATCACATTATCTTTTTGGGCCGGGCAGTGTGTTAAAAAGTAAATGCTCTTTTGGAATCAATTATGTTTCCATCAATACTATTGGTCCAGAAGGCTTAAGCACTATTAATATGGAGAAGTTTTACCACCAGCTACACCCACTTTACAGTCATCCATGTATGCATTCATCTATCAATTAAACCATTGATCCCTCTTTCCCCTCATTTAGCAATGAACTGACAGGTCCATTTTATCTGCCTTCATCGATCGGCCATCCTCACCAGCCTTATTTCTATTTACATTCTTCTCTCAGGTGTTGGATCACTCTGCCTGAGGGTCTCAGCCTGATTCCTGGTCATTTTCTATTGACCAGCCTCTCATTACAGACTGCTGAATTAGTTTGGACACCCACACTTGAGAGCCTGTTGTTTGTTTACATGCTACCTTTGATTACAGTATATTGGAGTTGCCCAGGTGTGTGAATCTCAGGTGTGAGTTCTGCTTCATGCTGCTTCTGAGCTGTAGGATGGTTTGGCACAAACTCAAGTAGTTCCTTTAAGTGTGTGTGTGTGTGTGTGTGTGTGTGTGTGTGTGTGTGTGTGTGTGTGAGTGTGAGAGAGAGAGAGAGAGAGAGAGAGAGAGAGAGAGAGAGAGAGAGAGAGAGAGAGAGACCAGGTGAAAAAAAAATCTGTTTACACAGTCACATTGTGGGGACTCGCCTCCCTTATGGGGACAAAATGCGGGTCCCCTTAATGTAAATCATTCATTTTTAGGGTGAAGACTGAGGACAGGGTTACGGGTTAGGTAAGGTTAGGTTAGGTATAGGGTTAAGAATAGGCAAATAGTGTTTATGGTTAGGGTTAGGGTAAGGCTCCAGGAAATGAATGTAAGTCTATTCAATGTCCCCACAAGTGATAAAAACACAACGTGTGTGCGCGCATGTGTGTGTGTGTGTGTGTGTGTGTGTGTGTGTGTGTGTGTGTGTGTGTGTGTGTGTGTGTGTGTCAGAGTGTCAGAAGCTTGCTCTCCATGCACAACAGGATTGGCTTTTTTTAAATGACTTAACCAGGGCTGAGCCTTTTCATGTTTTACAACCAGAGAAATATTTTGTTGTGTGTACTCAGTTGTGAGTACAGGACAGCTGGTTGTAGGTGAACCTCCATCACCAGTTAACTGCATCACCTCTTATCACCTCTTGGCTTGTGATGGCAGAGTGTGCACCATTATCTCCTTTGTTTACATGAGGAGATTTTGTGCAGTGGCGGATTAGGCTAAAATAGAGCTGGTGCTAACTTTGCTAATAGGACTTTTGTATATTTACACATAAATGTACAGTTAATCTTCAACTATAAAGAGGGATAGAGGCGTCAGTCACTGCAACATAATCCAACACTAGTTTTAGACCTGTAGTTGCAGATAGCCTACCGCTAATTGTTTTTTTGCAGGCTTCTCATTGGCCAACATGGCATAGAGTTATATTGCTGCCTGCTGGTTTCGCATCTTAACGCAGTGCTTGTGTCCACAGGATTTAGCTTTTTTTTTGAGAAAAAAGTGGGAAAAATTATATATATATATATGTGTGTGTGTGTGTGTGTGTGTGTGTGTGTGTGTGTGTGTGTGTGTATGTATGTATGTATGTATGTATATAAAATGGAAGCATAGAAGTCTAGTTCTTTAAGACTGAGTCAAGAAAAGTGTTTCTTCAAAATAGCAGGGACACTGAAGAAAAATGTCCTTCTCTGAGCAGATTGCCATTGTGACCAGCCTCTGTGCAGCACTTCCCACTGTGTGCCAGCTGTGGCCAAAAAAACACAAACAAACAAAAAAACCCCAACTCTGATGGATTGCTTTACAGCACAAAACTGGAGGAGGTTGTTTTAGTTGTGTTAGCACCATAGCTCAAGGGGTGGCAATGTCGGTCTGTCCCTTGATACACTACTGTGGACTGAGATACCAGGACAACTATTGGACGGACTTAGCAACATAACATGTGTGCAGGTAATATGGGAGTACAGTTTGCTTTCTGGAGCTTTATGGCAAAATATAATTAAACTGTGCTGTGTGGTCTGCTGTGCGCACTGCACTTGATGGGCACTTGGAGGCATCAGGCAACATACACAATGCAGAGAGAATCCAGGGATTGAACCACAGCTCATTTTTGCCCCAGGGCTCCCCACTGTTTTAATTCAGTCATGCTTACAAATGTAAATGTGTTCTCATTCAGACCAAAGACAGGAACTATATAGGTATGACTACATGCTTTAGTTTGCAGATGTGATTTATAATAACCTCTATACATATTCCTTATTGGTGCCACATGTCTGCCGGAGGATTTATGAGAAAAGTTCCACTGCTTTATTATCCAGCATGAGGAAAAGAGCAGAAAATAGAGTTAGAATTGATTTCTATGGGGTTTATGTGATAGCAAAGCTGTGTCAAATATATTTCACTAATGACGTTTCTTTCAGAGTTGGCAGCTCCTCACTGTAATGGCCCAGGCCTGAGTGAGATCAGAGAAGAAAATAAGAGATGAAAGGGAGAAAGTGGCATCAGAGGGATGAGTGGAGGTGCTTAATGCAGATTTGAGTGTAACTGAGGTTGGATGGATGGACGGATGGATAAACGGACGGATGGACGGACAGATGGGGGGGTTGTCAAAGAGAATATGTGTATGGATGCACAAAGCAACACAGGAGAAAGAGCAGTTAGGTGATTTTCCTGCATTAAAGTGTGTGTTGGTGCAGCCATGCTAGTAGCTTTGTGAGGCTGTACAGTCTAAATGCTAATACTGTTATGTTTAGCAGGTTCAGTGTTTGCATCTACACAATAGTGTACTTACATTTCCCAAATAGTAGTAACCACAAAATACAGCTGAGGCTGATAGGTATGTTATTAGTTTTGCAGCTATTTGGTCATAAAGTATTGGACAAATGAAAATTTTGACCTGATGATGGCGCTACATGAAAGGTCTGGATCATTAAAGTTGTCTCAATGCATCCCGTGAAGGACATAAATGTGCATGCCAAATTTCATGGTTATCCATCCAATTGCTGGTTTAACATTTCACTCAATACCACAAATGTAAACTTTCTGGTGGTCCGAGAGGAAAAATCAAGGGATCACCCAAGTCAGTAGGCTTCATCCTCTGGACACCATGCATACATAATTTCATGGCAATCATGCAGTCGCAAGATCTGACACTGCCATCCCTAGAGATGGTTAAACAGTTTATTAGAAAAAGATGAATTTTCCTCATCAAATCTTTTACCACAGAACGATCATATTGCTTTGGAGATGAGAGAGAACAAATTAACATCATGCATGCAGAACCAGAAATAGTGAATTTTGGTGTTTGAAAATCCCTGGTAACTAGATCAAAGATGAATCAAATGTACACTATTATTATAGCTTTGCGATTAACTTTGCCGGGTCAAAGCTTTAATGTTTGTGAAGTAAAATGATTTACAGCATTCCTAAAAACTGCTTCCATTCATCTGACAGCACCAACATCCAGCAACCAAAACAAGCTGCAGGGTTGTTGTTTTTTTTTTTTTTTTTAAATCCAGCAGAGTTTCCAGAGTTGTTTTTTCTGGGTGGAAAAAACGAAGATTAAATATGAAGCAGTAATAGCAGAGCCCAAGTCTGTTGTTTACAATGTACAAATGCTTGTCAAGGAGATTATTTCCCAGGATCCCCTCAAAGTACAGCAGAAAAGAGCAGAGATTTTATATTGTGTTTGGACAGAATTTCTTTGCTGAGCTGCGGCAAAATAATGCTGGAGGTAAAAACAGACATGTGAGTGGTTTCATTTTCATCTAGTGAGTGAGGAATTTTATATTAAAGAATCAAAAGCTTGCGTGACATTTCACACAAAGTAATTGCTGTAGATCCATAAACGCCTCAGAAGTCACACTTTCAATGCATGTTAACTGAACTGCAGCTTTGATCCAGCCCAGAGAGGAAAACAGCAAACATTAGCTCACAGGGTTATCATGTAGCTCCTGTTAAAGGGAAAACTAACAGACAAGCACTCCCAGCATTTGGGTAAAGATGCCAAACAGCAGTGTGGGGATACTTTACTTCTGCAGTTTATTTTTTGTGAATAAGAAAGGAGCCACAACTCAATCAGCTGATTGGGCCACACAGGTGTATCTCATATGCCATGCTATAGATGATCACTAAAAGAACACTAATGTTAATACAAACTTTGTTGGGGAGTTACATCAAATTTAGTCACTATTTTAGACACAATCTTGGTCTTACTTTAGTCAGTTCTCCATATTTGTTGAACAATACAATCGCAATATAATCAAGAATGCTGGCTGGCAAACTACATTTTGCCATTTTTTTCCCATGTAAATAGACAAAAACTCTCATTTAGGATGTATTAAAGCTGAAACAATCTGTCAATTAATCAGTTGATTGAGAAAAAATTAATGAGCAGCTATTTTGCGAATAAACTGAGTGAATTTTGGCGAGAACCAAGATGGCGCCATGGACGGCTGCCTCGGTGTGTTGGTGCGTGTTGTTTTGTTTTGTGTTTTAAATCTGTTTTTTGCAACGGTACCCGGAGCTCTTTCACCAGAGAAAAGCTCATGAACATCAGGGTAACAACACCAGTGGATTTGTTTCCTAATTTTCTGCTCCCAATAGTGGAAATTTTGGACATCCTGGTCAATGCTCATGCAGCCAAATGCTGGAGGAGAGGAAAACAGGCCGGTGCGCTCGTGCGTCTCCGCCAGCACGGACTTCGCACAGCATTACTGGGAATATTTCTCTCTAACGTGCCTTCACTGCCAAACAAACTAGAGGAATTGCAACTGCTGTTGGGTAAAAACAGGGACTTTTCTTCATCTGTGGTTTTGTGCTTCATTGAGACGTGGCTCTGTGGATTAATACAGGACTCTGCGCTGCAGCTGGCTGGCTTCCAACTCCATCGCGTGGACAGAGACACGGAACTCTCCAGCAAAACTAAAGGTGGAGGAAACTTTTTCTACATCAACAGTGGTTGGTGTAATGACTTGACAGTGATCCAGCAGCACTGTTCTCCTGACCTGGACTCTTTTACTTTTACCATTAACTGGAAGCCTTTTTTTCACCTCGTCAGTTTCATTCTGGTCAGCGTTAACATCCCGCCGCAGGCCAACGTGCAGGACGCTCAGCGCGTACTCGCTGACCAGATACTGCGCGTGGAGCGGACCAACCCTGACTCTTTAGTTATTGTCCTTGGCAACTTTAACAAAGGTAACCTCACCCACGAACTCCCTAAATACAGACAGTTTATTAAATGCCCAACCAGAGAGGTGCTGCACTGGGCCACTCTGACCATGTCATGGTCCACCTGATTCCTGCGTACAGGCAGAAACTAAAGCTCCGCAAACATGTAGTGAGGACATCAAGGAAGTGGAGGAGGTGGAAGTGGAGTGAGGCTGTGGAGGATCTCCAGGCATGTTTGGACTCTATTGACTGGGATGTGGTCAGGACTGCTACCAACAGTCTGCTTCTGTGAGGACTGCTATGTTCCATCACGCACCAGGGTGAGCTACAACAATGACAAAGCCTGGTTCACAGCCAAACTCAGACAGCTAAGGTTGGCAAAGGAAGAGGCCTTCAGGAGTGGGGACAAAGACAGATTCAAAGAGCCGAAGTACAAGTTTAGCAAGGCAGTGAAAAAGGCTAAACGACTGTACTCTGAGAAGTTCAACACCACTTCTCAGCTAACGACTCTGCATCTGTCTGGAAAGGGCTCAGGCAGATCACCAACTACAAGCCTAAAGCCCCCCCCCAACTCCATCAACTATCGATGCCTAGCCAACGACCTGAACGAGTTCTACTGCCGCTTTGAAAGACAAAGGGACAGTCCAGCAACCATCCCCCACGACACCTCCCAAGAGCTCCAGCTCTAGTCACCTCCACCAATGCCCACCTTAAAGGTCCCCCCTCCCCCTCCCCATCCACCTCAGTGACGATTCTTTCCATTCATCAGAGGGACGTCAACAAACTCTTCAGGAGACAGAACCCCCGGAAAGCAGCTGGACTGGATTCTGTCCCCCCATCCACCTTGAAGTACTGTGTTCACAGACATGTTTAACACCTCACTGGAGACATGTCACATGCCAGCCTGCTTCAAGCCTTCAAACATCATCCCAGTTCCCAAGAAGCCAAGGACCGCAAGACTTTATGACTTCAGACCCATTGCCCTGACCTCTGTGGTCATGAAGTCCTTTGCGTGCCTTGTGCTCTCACACCTCAAAGACATCACCGACCCTCTCCTGGACCCCCTGCAGTTTGCCTACAGAGCCAACAGGTCTGTAGACGATGCAGTCAACTTGGCCTTCCACTTCATCCTTCAGCACCTGGACTCCGCAGGAACCTACGCGAGGATCCTGTTTGTGGATTTTAGGTCTGCTTTTAACACCAACTCTGCTGAGCGTGCCTGACTCCACCTGCAGGTGGATTACAGACTTCCTGTCTGACAGGAAACAGTGCATGAAGCTGAGGAAACATGTCTCCGACGCAAAGTCCATCAGCACTGGATCCCCTCGGGGCTGCGTTCTTTCTCCTCTGCTCTTCTCCCTGTACACGAACAGCTGCACCTCTAGTCACCAGTCCGTCAAGCTCCTGAAGTTTGTGGACGACACCACCCTCATCGGACTCATCTCTGATGGCGACGATTCCGCCTACTGGTGGGAGGTCGACCATCTGGTGACCTGGTGCAACCAGAACAACCTAGAGCTCAACACTCTAAAGACAGTGGAGATGGTTGTGGACAACAGGAAGAACTCAGCCTCACCTGCCCCCATCACCCTCTGTGACTCCACTATTGACACTGTGGAGTCTTTCTGCTTCCTGGGAACTATCATCTCCCAGGACCTCAAGTGGGAGCCGAACATCAGCTCCCTCATCAAGAAAGCACAGCAGAGGATGTCCTTCCTACAGCAGCTGAAGAAATTTAATCTGCCAAAGACAATGATGGTGCACTTCTACACAGCCATCATTGAGTCCATCCTCACCTCCTCCATCACCATCTGGTACGCTGCTGCCACCGGCAAGGACAAGGGCAAACTGTAACGTGTCATTAGGTCTGCAGAGAAGGTGATCGGCTGCAATCTCCCATCTCTCCAGGACCTGCACACCTCCAGGACCCTGAGGCGTGCAGGAAAGATTGTGGCTGATCCCTCCCACCCTGGACACAAAGTCTTTGAGACACTACCCTCTGGCAGGAGGCTGCGGTCCATCAGGACCAAAACCTCATGCCACAAGAACAGTTTTTTCCCGTCTACTGTCAGCCTTATCAACAAGGCCCGGAACCCCCCCGACACTCTTCACACTCCACCTCTGCCTCATCTTGTGACATTGACATTGCCATAACCCTATGCATTACATTAACGCTCTGCTTGGACTTCCTTCTGAAAAAACTGTGTTCCTGAATAATCAGACAGTACTTCTGGAAAACAACAACAACAACTACAACAAAAACAGACTTGTGTATATATATTTATATTGTTATATTTGTATTTTTTTAATAGCTTCTTTTTAACAGATGGGTCATGCACCAACCTCAACAAGCTTTTTCTGATTCTGATTTTAGTCTCTCTAATATGAGAATTTGCTGCTTTTCTTTTTGCTTTTCTCTTAAGATGGTTAAACAACTATTTTTGAGTTTTCATTTGAAGATGCCACTTTGGTTTTTGTATATCTGTGCAGCTAATTTTTCACTATTTTCTGACATTTTATAGGCAATGCAATTAACTGACTAATCTAGAAAACATTGACACATTAGACTTAAAGTCCTAGTATCTATTGCCCAACAAGTCATATCCAGTTTTAAATGATGAGAGTATTTGCTGCACATCTGCTGCAGATCAACATTTATGAGGCTGTGGGTGCAACTTAGACAAAGATGACTATTATAGGAGTTCTGTTATGATACGGAACTACTGAGGTGTCACTGACGCGGGTGGTGGCTAGGCCGACGCGCTAGGTGTTACCTAAAGTTACTTGCTAACTACTCTATTGACTTATTGTGATCTAAAGCAAAACGCTTGTAAACGGTCTTCTCAATCAACGGTAATCCATTTATTCCACATGAGTCATGAGCAAGCACAGTGCACAACGTTTGCGATTAGTGTTCAGCGTGTAGCGTAGCATAGCGTAGCGTTAGCGCAGCGGTCAAAACCCTTTGCACTTCCGGGTAGGACACCTAACCAGCAACACATAGTTCCTTGCTATATACAAGGTAAACGCTAATTAACATGTGCCACCCAGTGGACAAAAATAAATCACACTCAAAAGGAAACCATACATTTTGGCTCCATACATTTTGGCTCCTACACACTGGCCCCTAATTGTTGATGGCAGGCAAACGCAACAATTCACAAAAAAAAATGAAAACAAAAAGGAACCAAAATGTAGCAAAACACCAAGTGATAAGTACAACGTAATAATACATTCATAATCATACCCCATGTACTAAGCAGAGTTTGGTCACAGGTCTTTCAGTGGTATTGGATTTTGTCTGCAACCTGACAGATCGTACCAGGCCCTGCCTATCAGGAAATACCTCAAGCACCCTGGCCAGTGGCCAAGATCCACGGGGAGCAGAGGCATCTATGATGACGACAATATCTCCAACTTTCAAGCTCCTCTTCCTCTCATGCCATCTTTGTCGTTCTTGAAGCAAAGGCAAATATTCTCGGACCCATCTCTTCCAGAACAAATCCACAATATATTGCACTTGTTTCCATCTTCGTCTGTCATACTGGTCATGAGGCTCAAAGACTCCTGGTGGCATAGCGGGCTTTCCTTTCAGCAAGAGCAGGTGGTTGGGCGTGAGCGGTTCCAGATCAGTTGGGTCATCGGAGAGCTTGGTAATAGGTCTGCCATTAAAGATGGCTTCCACCTTGCAGAACACTGTATGCAAAGCGTCATCATCCAGTGTCTGCTGATGTAGCACCGAACTTAGGACTCTTCTCACCATGCAGATCATCCTCTCCCAGACTCCACCATAATGGGAGCCTGCTGGCGGGTTGAAACTCCAGCGTATTCCGGCTTGTGAGAGGACTCCTTCAATCCGCTGATGTTTGAGCGCAACTATGGCTTCTCTCAGCTCCCTGTCTGCTCCAATGAAGTTGGTTCCATTATCTGAGATCAGGTGAGTCAATTGACCTCTTCTGCTTATGAAGCGCCTCAGAGCGTTGATGCAGGCATCTGTCTCCAGGGAAACTGCCACCTCCAAATGGACTGCTCTGCTGGCTAGGTAGGTAAATATGACTCCATACCGCTTGCAGGTCCCTCTCCCTTTCTTCACTTCCACAGGACCGAAGTAGTCTACCCCGGTGTTGGTGAAGGGGGGTAAGTCTGGCTGAATCCGCATCTCTGGAAGATCCGCCATCTTTTCTTCCAGGATCCGTCCATTATAGCGTCTACAGAAGCTGCATTCCGTGATCACTTTCCTGACAGCTGCGTTAGCCTTGGAAACCCAGAACTTGTTCCTCACTGAAGACAAGGTGTGCGCATGACCAGCATGGCCTAAGCTCTGGTGAACGTGTTTGAGGATGAGCGCTGCAAGGTGCTGCTCTTTAGAGAGGATAATGGGATGTCTGGACTCCTCAGGCATTGCTCCTCTACTCAGCCTACCTCCAACCCTCAGCAGGCCATCGACCAAGACTGGATCAAGCTTATATATGGGACTGTGGCGACTAACTACTGCCTTTGAGGAGGACAGTGCAGCAATCTCCTCCTTGAACCGCTGCTGCTGGCAATAGCAAATGACTGCAGCCTCTGCCTCCAACAGATCATCTATCGTCAGGATGTTACCCCTGGGTGTTGCAGTGAAACTTGGCATCAGCTGCACTTGACTGGATTGTCACAGGCCCCTTCAGCCGTTTTCTCCAGCGAGCCTTCTCCAATAGAATGGACTTCAAACGGAGAAACCAAGCTGCTGCCCTCTTGAGCCTCTTCCAGTCAGAGAAATAACTAATGAGCTGGTCAGTAGGTGTAACATCATTGCCCACATTAATGGCATTCATGGTAGCCTCTCTCTTCACCTCTTTGTCATCAGCACTCAGGGAAACATCAAAGGCATTGTTTGGCCAGTCCTCCTCATGTCTCCAAAGAAATGAGGGCCCTTCCCACCACCTACTGGTCTTCAGGAAGCCTGCCACTTTCAATCCCCTTGACGCGTCGTCAGCTGGATTGTCTTTGGAGCACACATGCCTCCATTGCCATGGTTCTGATGACCCTCGGACAGTTGAGATCCTGTTTGCCACGAACGTGTGAAATCTCCTATCCTCGTTCTTGATGTATTTGAGGACTGAAGTACTGTCCGTCCAGAAGACAGAATCCTCAAATGTCCACTTCAGTTCTTCCTTCAGCATTGAGTCCATCCGCACAGCGAGAACTGCTGCAGTCAGTTCAAGCCGGGGAATAGTCACTACTTTCAGTGGGGTAACTCTGGCCTTGCCAAGGAGAAGGGAGACCTGAACTTGACTTTCCTGGTTCATCATCCTCAGGTATGTCATGGTTCCATATCCGGCTTCGCTGGCGTTGGCAAAGTGGTGTAGTTGGGCTCGAGTGACCTTGCCATACGTCGCTTGTTTGACACACCTGGATATTTTGAAGGTATTGAGCAGGTCCAAGTCCTCCAGCCATGAATTCCACTGGCATAGGATGTCAGGTGGCAAGGACTCATCCCATCCACCTCCTCTCTTGCATAGCTCCTGTAGCATCTTCTTTGCAGGCAGTGTGACTGGGGCCAGGAAACCCAGGGGATCGTACACTGAGTTGATGGTGGACAACATACCACGTCTGGTAAGTGCCTGTTGCTTCTTCTCGATCTTGAATTGGAATGAGTCTGTTTCCACACACCAGAGTAGACCTAAGGCTCTCTCAACTGGCAGCTTGTCACGGTCAAGATCCAGTTCCTTTAGATCCTTAGCCCTTCTTTCTGTTGTTATGGCCTGCAAGACACCATGGCTGTTGCTGACAAACTTCTCCAGGGTGAAGCCTCCCTTCTGGCACAGTGCAGTCAGGTCCTTGATTGTCTGAATGGCCTCTGCTTCTGTGGCAGAGCTTTTCAAGTAGCCATCGACATAAAAGTTTTCCTTGACAGACTGACATACAGTAACGGGGAACTCAGACTGGTGGTCATCAGCATTTTTTCTCAGTGCGTAACTGGCACAGCTTGGTGAGGATACTGCACTGAACAAGTGCACGGTCATCCTGTATTGCCTCAGCTCCTGAGTGACGTCTCCATTCGGCCACCACAGAAACCGGAGAAAGTCTCTGTCTTCCTCTGCAACCTTCACTTGATGGAACATAGCCTGTGTGTCACCCATAAACGCCACAGGTTCCTCTCTGAAGCGCAGCAGGACTCCCAGTAATGAGCTTGTGAGGTTCGGCCATTGAAGCAGCTCTTTGTTTAAGCATGCTCCTTGGTAGGTGGCACCACAATCGAACACCACCTGAAGGGTGCCTTTCCTTGGGTGGTGGACTGAGTGATGGGGGATGTACCAGACTCTACCAGGTTCGCCTTGAAGCTTCTGCAGTGGCACGGGTTCTGCATAGGTTTTTCTGATAAGGCCATTCACATATTCAGCATACTCCTGGTGCAAGCCTTGGCCATTGAGGAACCTTCTCCTCAGGCCCTGCATCCTCTGCTTCACCACAGCGATGTTGTTGGGCAGAGACACCTCTTTCCTCTTGAAAAGCAACTTCAGGCTGTACTTTCCCTCCTGCAGCTTCGCTGACTGTTCCACTGCCTCCATAAACCTGATGTCATCTCTGGACATTTCCTTCTCCTCCAAAGTCTTTTCACTGAAGTCGTGTTTGTATTGACTTACAAGCATTTGTTCCAATGTTTGAAGAGAAATGTGGTTCACTGTGGCGGAGGGTGCTAGTGCGCCACTGCTTCCACTCAGTGGGCCGTTGACTACCCATCCTAGCACGGTCCTGATGGCATAGGGCCCATTGTCGCAGCTATTGATGACCTCCCAGGGCTCTAATACCCTGGGTGCGTTGGTACCAATCAACAAGTCAACATCCGCCTTCACGCTTGGAATGCGTACCTTCGACAGGTAGGGCCACCTAGCCAGATCCTCAGATGTGATCATGTTCTCCACAGTGACTGGCATTTCCCTCTGTGTGAAGACTTCAGGCAGGGGATAGAAATTGTTACTGTCCACCTCAGACACCTCTAGACCAGACAGGGTGTATGCAGGAACGACTTTTCCATGCCCCATTGTCCTCAACAGGAAGCTGGTTTTCTTGCCTGTGATGTTGAGTTTTTGCATTAGATGTTCTGAGCAAAATGTAGCTGAGCTACCAGGGTCTAGGAAGGCATATGTTGTTATAATGCGGCTTCCCTTTGCGGACTTCAACTTCACTGGCAGAATGGACAATACACATTGGTCCCTACCGGCCCCTGTATGCCCACATGTTTCACTGGTGGACTGCTGGGTGTCAGCAGAATCCTTTGACTGTCCTGGGGTCTGTTGCTGTTTAATATGAAGCATAGTTGGGTGAGTTTTTCCACAGGCGTTACATGTCAGGCGCTGCTCACAGTCCTTGCTCATATGTCCAGTATGTAAACAGGCGAAGCAAACTCCACTTTGCCTCAAGAGGAGAATTTTATCCTTGTGCTTCTTGCCTGTGAACTGCCTGCATTCCTCCAACTGATGGCGACGATCGCAGCACAGGCATTTCACCTCATCCACAGCCTGAGTCTGGTCCTTGCTATCTTCAGACACATCCTTTGACGTTACAGCAGCAACAGTGTTTCCCTTTACATTGACCCTGGGCTGTAACTTGAACTTGGATGGAGGCCTTGTCATAGATGAGGCAGAGGGTGGATCCTGTATATTACCAAACAAGGGGTCAGACAGAATCTTGACACGATGTTCTATGAACTGCACCAGATCAAAGATGTGGGCTCTGTCATGAGTTCTTTCCATGATGTCATGAGCTGTAGTGCGCCATTGCTCTCTCAATTTAAATGGCAGTTTTGAGAGAATTGTCCCCATGTTTACAGGCATGTCCAGCTCCTGCACATAGCTCAACTCCTGCATAGCATTACAGCAGCCACGTAAGAACAAAGAGTAGGCCTGTAGCGACTTCACATCCTCTGCCTTAATAGCTTGCCAGGCCAACGCTTTCTTCATGTAGGCTGTTGCTAACTTATATGGGTTGCCAAAGTGTTCAATGAGGAGGCCCTTTGCCACTACATAGCCACGCTCGGGCACCATATGCTGGCAGCTGCGTACCAATTCGTGCGGCTGACCTCTGGTGAACTGCTCTAGATAGTAAAGGCAGTCCCCCTTGCCAGCCTTACTCTCCACACCCTGTTCGAAGGCTTTCATGAATGGCAGAAACTGGAAAGGGTCCCCATCAAACACTGGTATCTCTCTTGGTGGTAGAGATGAGATGCGCTGTTCATGAACCAGAGCGGCTGTGATGTCATTCTGCCTTTGCATTATTTCCAGTAGGTCAGGTGAGTGTGTTGTGTTGGAGGCATTATTGGTAGGAAGTGGTTGTGCAGCCATTACATACTGTTGATGTGCTCCATGTGCTGCTCCATGTTGCAGCTGAGGGATGGTGCGTTGCTGTTTTAGAACATCGTTGCACCAATTCAATTCAATTCAATTCAATTCAATTCAATTCAATTCAATTTTATTTGTATAGCGCCAAATCACAACAGAAGTTGTCTCAGGACACTTTCCATATAGAGCTGGTACAGACCAAACTCTTTTATCTACAGAGAAACCAACAATTCCCCCATGAGCAAGCACTTGGCGACAGTGGCGAGGAAAAACTTCCTTTTAACAGGCAGAAACCTCGAGCAGAACCAGACTCTGGGTGGGCGGCCATCTGCCTCGACCAGTTGGGTGAGAGAGGAAGAGCAAAAGAGGGAGAGTGAGACAGACAGACAGACAGACAGAAATGCAGTCAGAGAGAGAGAGAGAGAGAGAGAGAGAGAGAGAGACAGAGACAGAGACAGAGAGACAGACATGCAGTCACAGTAACAGTGACAGTGGATGTAATAACAGCAGTAGCAGTTGCAGTGGATGTCAGGCAGGGCCAAGGCAGGAGATGCAGCTGAAATCCACAATCCAGATTCAGCCACTGTCCATGGGAACCTGCAAGACGACAAAGCACAGAGACTCCGGGGAAGGAGCTAAGTTAGTAACACGCCGTGGTAGGACATGAGAGCGTGCGGATGGAGAGGGACAGAAGGACGGAGGAGCTCGGTGTATCTTTGGATGTCCCCCGACAGTCTAATCCTATAGCAGCATAACTAGGGGCTGGTCCAAGACAAGCCTGAGCCAGCCCTAACTATAAGCTTTATCAAAAAGGAAAGTTTTAAGCCTACTCTTAAATGTAGAGACAGTGTCTGCCTCCCGGACAAAGACTGGAAGATGGTTCCACAGGAGAGGAGCTTGATAGCTAAATGCTCTGACTCCTGTTCTGCTTTTTGAGACTTTAGGAACCATAAGTAGACCTGCATTCTGGGAACGCAGTGTTCGAGTAGGGCAATAAGGTACTATGAGCTCTTTAAGATAAGAAGGTGCCTGGCCATTTATGGCTTTGTAAGTAAGGAGGAGAATTTTAAACTCTATTCTAAACTTTACAGGGAGCCAGTGCAGAGCGGCGAGTATTGGAGAAATATGATCTCGCTTCCTGGTTTTTGTCAGAACATGTGCTGCAGCGTTCTGGAGCAACTGGAGAATATTCAGCAACGAATTTGGGCAGCTGGATAGTAAAGAATTGCAATAATCCAGCCTGGAAGTTACGAATGCATGGACTAGTTTTTCTGCATCATTTTGAGACAAAATATGCCTGATTTTTGCGATATTACGTAGGTGAAAAAAGGCAGTCCTTGAAATTTGTTTTACATGGGAGTGAAAGGACATGTCTTGGTCAAAGATGACTCCCAGATTCTTTACAGTGGTGCTGGAGGCCAGCGCAATGCCATCCATAACTGCTATGTCATCAGAAAGTGACTTTCTAAGATGTTTAGGGCCTACTACTATAACTTCAGTTTTGTCCGAGTTTAGCATCAGAAAATTGCAGGTCATCCAGGTCTTTATGTCATGAAGACATGCTTGTAGTCTAGTTAACTGACTGGTTTCTTCCGGTTTCATTGATAAATATAGCTGGGTATCATCTGCATAGCAATGAAAATTTATTGAGTGCTTCCTTATAATCTTACCTAAAGGAAGCATATATAAGGTGAATAGAATTGGTCCAAGCACAGAACCCTGCGGAACTCCATAGCTGACTTTAGTGAGCACAGAGGAGTCGTCATTAACGCGTACAAACTGAGAGCGATCTGACAAGTAGGATTTAAACCAGCTTAGCGCAGTTCCCTTAATGCCAATGAAATGTTCCAGTGTCTGCAATAGGATGCCATGGTCAATGGTGTCAAATGCAGCACTAAGATCCAATAAGACTAGTACAGAGACAAATCCTTTATCAGATGCAATTAGAAGGTCATTTGTAACTTTAACCAGTGCTGTCTCTGTGCTATGATGCACTCTAAATCCTGACTGGAAATCCTCGAATAAACTATTATTGTTTAGAAAGTCGCACAGCTGATTGGCAACTGCTTTCTCAAGAGTTTTTGAGAATAAGGGAAGGTTGGATATCGGTCTATAGTTGGCTAAAACCCCTGGATCAAGAGTAGGCTTTTTCAGTAGCGGTTTTATCACAGCTACTTTAAAGGACTGTGGTACGTAGCCTGTTGATAAAGACAGATTGATCATGTCTAAAACTGAAGAGTCAATTAGAGGTAATACTTCTTTAAACAGCTTAGTCGGGATAGGATCTAAAATACAGGTAGATGATTTTGATGATGAAATTATTGAAATTAGTTGGTGAAGGTCAACAGGAGTAAAACAGTCTAAAACTGCGACAGACTGAGTAACAGTTTCTACTGTTTCTGCGTTTGAAGACAAAACAGTGCCTGTTAACGGCAGGAGTCGATGAATTCTGTCTTTAATAGTTAGAATTTTATCATTAAAGAAGCTCATGAAGTCATTACTGTTCAGAGCTAAAGGAATACATGGTTCAACAGAATTATGGCTCTCTGTCAGCCTGGCTACAGTGCTGAAGAGAAACCTGGGATTGTTCTTATTTTCCTCTATTAGTGCAGAGTGCAATAGGCTGCCCTGGCACTGCGGAGGGCTTTCCTGTATATTTTAAGACTGTCTTGCCAGGCGGACCGAAATTCTTCCAAATTGGTAGAACGCCATTTCCTTTCTATTTTCCGTGAAGTTTGCTTTAATTTGCAGGTTTGAGGAGTATACCATGGAGCTAACCTCCTCTGTTTAATTTTCTTCTTTTTTAGGGGAGCAACAGAGTCATGTGTCATACGCAACGATCCTGTAGCACGATCAACCAGGAAGTCAATCTGGGAGGGACTAACGTTAGCATAAGACACCTCTGTTGTATTGAGTTTTGCTCAGTTTGTTTTTTGCACGCCTCTTTTGACAGTACGTTGTTACGTGGTAGTGGGCCCTTGGTAGACACGTGTTGTGTTTGCTGTGGTAGACCAGGCTGAAATTCCATTGCATTGGGATTAAGGTTAGCCACTTTCTCCTTTTCCTTATGCAGATACGAGTTCATGCCATCTGAGCGCGCTGCTGAGTGACTCCTTCTGTCTGAGGCCTGCAGCACGGCTAATTTAGCCTCTGACGCAGCCAACTAGCCATCCAAGTCAAGCTGCTCCTTTCTCCTCCTCAGCTGTTGCTCCTGCTCCTCAATGGCATGTTTCTCCTTTAAAGCAGCTTGGCGGGCAACCAGCGCTGCTCTGTCCGCCTTAGCCAGCACCCTGGCTTGGCTTGTGCTTGACCTACCACTACTACCAGTTTTGTGTGACCGTTTGCTACCCACCTTAGAGACGCTGTCATTTGGATTAATACCACCCTCACAATCAACATTTTCATGTGCAGCTTTAAACCTACCATTTACATTGACAGGAACACTTGAATCAGCATCAGCATTCAAAGCAGTTGGCAACTCAGTGTGAACATTTCCAGGACCCATTGTCAGAAAAACCTTGGTTTTACAAATAACATAATTATTTTTTTAGGTAATAAACTTAACAATGATTCATGAATGCGTTTTGCATCATTACAATTTTCCACCAAACATTTCAGAGCGTTTTGTAACTGAGGAATATCATGTTTTAAACCGTCCATTGATTTCCTAATAGTGCTTGCATTGTCCAATTTTACTTTTCTGTCCTCCTGTAAAGTCAAAAGTTTATTAGCAAGCGCGTTTGCACACTTGCTTTGCTGATCGACACCACTAACAACACTACTAGGTTTACTAGCAACTGCTTGTTTATCGCGCGCATCCATTGTAACGAGAGTTCAGTGAAAACAAAGAAAAAAGTCTGTGATGTCACGCAAAGTCAGTCAATCAAACGATGCACGATTTCCACAGTCAAATGTCTGCCGGCATTTAGTACGTGTTGTGTTTGTACCTGGGTACTGTGTGCACAAAATAAAAGATTTAAATGGCCATCAAAGATTGTAGTGCTACAATACCTCTTTCGTCGGGCGCCTGCAGTCATCAGCTGATTTGTTGAATGCTCCAAGGTATGGTTTTCCCCATCAAATGAAACTCCTTTTCAGTAGCCCATGAGTCCAAACAATACATCCACAACGAAACAGCTCTTCCTGCTCCTAATTCCACAAGCGCAGAAGACTCCGATGTGCAAACTAATTCCCAAACAGTGGCGGGGTTTTGACTAATATTATAGGAGTTCTGTTCTGATACGGAACTACTGAGGTGTCACTGACGCAGGTGGTGGCTAGGCCGACGCGCTAGGTGTTACCTAAAGTTACTTGCTAACTACTCCATTGACTTATTGTGATCTAAAGCAAAACGCTTGTAAACGGTCTTCTCAATCAACGGTAATCCATTTATTCCACTAGTCATGAGCAAGCACAGTGCACAGCGTTTGCGATTAGCGTTCAGCCTGTAGCGTAGCGGTCAAAACCCTTTGCACTTCCGGGTAGGACACCTAACCAGCAACACATAGTTCCTTGCTATATACAAGGTAAACGCTAATTAACATGCGCCACCCAGTGGACAAAAATAAATCACACTCAAAAGGAAACCATACATTTTGGCTCCATACATTTTGGCTCCTACAATGACAAAGTCAAAGTTGCAAGCCTTCAAAGTTGTGGTCACAGTTCACCACCACCACATGCAAAACAGAAGCCATACCACAGCAGTGCAAAGGTGAGGTGTATCTAAATACAACCATGATAACAACTTTAACAACAGTGAGACTATAATCTTGAAAGGCTGACTGAAGCTGTGGACCTTTAGGGTGGAAGAGTGACAAAATCCACTCACACTGGAGCTGTGCAATTCGAGAAGAATTGTCCAGAACAATGTTTCCTGCCATATCCACATAAATCTATGTTAGACAGCATCTTGTTCGACAGGCAGGAACAATCCATTTACCTGTTGCTGCTTGCTGGTGAGATCAGCTCCAAAAACCTCCTTGGTAACTGGGTACAAAGAAATTGGACAGATTTTCTTCAAAGCAGCAACAACTGCAACACTGCACTACATCATTTTGTGTTTAAATCAACCATTAGCAACATTTATCTGCACCTCTGATCCTGCATGCAGTGAAAATGAAGCTGTGTAAGAAAAGAAAAAAAGGTTAAACATGGAGTACACAAAACTGGTTAAAGTAAATTTTACATTTCTTTAAAGACTGCTTGTCTAAATGGTTTGGGCTGTTCTTCCTCAGCACCATTGTTGTCTGTATGAATGCCAGTTTGTTGAGGGTCAAGCTCTATGCCACTTCAAGGTAGACAGCTTATCAAAAAGAATGAAAGTGCAATTGTAGGAACTTTGCCAACTGTTGGAAAAGAGGACCAAAAAAAAACACTTACCTGCTTCAAGGCAAAACAAGTAATGTTAAGTGAGGCATGGGGGAACGACTTTAAGAGGAAATTTTCTGTTACATTAATGTATGAAAAATAAATGTTAAATACTCAGTCTAAATTATTCATTCAGATCAATTTAATTTAGCAAGCTATTGCTACCAATTCTGCATCCTGCCATTCAACAGGGGACACTACTTTACAAGATTAATAAGACTTTTGAACCATGAATGAAGAAGGAAGTTGGACTCACATTAAGCTTTGACACAACCTTGAGGAAAAACTTCAGGAGTCAGAGATTGAAAAGCTATCTCACTTTTATATGACACTAGAATGACATTTAGGAAAAAAGAAAAATAAAAAACCCCACATGCATTTTGGAGAAAGAAAATTGGGCTGGAAAGATGGAGGGAAAAAGAGAAAACACACTCTAACATGCTGGAATACATGAACACATCATCATCCTTTCAGTGACCTTTGAATCTCGGTGACATTTTATTCTAATACATGAATTCATAAATATAATCTTATCTCACCATATTCTCTATCTATATGAATCTCATACATCTAACTGTACATCTACTGTAGCATATTGCATATCTCGAATACAGGGGCAGTCGTCAATAGTCATTTAATACTCCGGCTTCCCTGTGGAAGGGAGATAATATAATTGAAAGAGAATAAGGAGGGAATGAAGACGAAGTGGGGAAGAAGATGAAGACTGAGGTTTTTTCTGTCTCATCTCAAACAACAGAAACATCCTGCAGTGTTTGGACTGACATCTTTGTATGATATGTATGACTGTTTGTGTATATGTGCTTAACGTGTACTGTATGTATGTGCTTCAGTGTGTGGTGCATGTGATGCTGTGTGTGAGTGCATATAGGTCCACCTGAGGTCTACCTGCTCTGGGTTTACTTACAATACTGTGACACAACTATATTATATGATGGGTCATCACAATTGGTCAAACTGTCTGACAAACAAGTGCTCAAAGTCACTAGTTACACTCATTTGGATCACATTGCTTGCCGTAGTCTAGGTTATTTTCTAAACTCTTGCTACACTCAAGCAGACCTGAGTCAAATAATCCTTTGGGTTTACTGCTGCAAGCGAAAACCGTGAATCCTGTGAGCTGTCTGAATTCCTGAAAATCCGACAGCACGCTGAACGTACAAGAACCCCACCCAGGGTCTCGCACACATACTGCATGCTGGGCAACCTCGAGAGTATTATCAGGTGCCATAGTGTACTCTGGGCCATTCAACAATGACAGAAGGTTTTAAAGGGAGTTTGATGTCATTCAGTTTGCAATGAATCTTCAGACTGGTCCCACAGAGCAGCCCGTGTACCGTGAAACTAATGTTCTTTGAGCTAAAAGCTAATGCTAGTATAGTAACATGGTCACAATGACAATGCTGATACTCATGCTGATAGCAGGTACTGTTTTAAGTGTTCATCGTCTTAGTTTCATGTTACCAAGTTACTCACAAGTTATGTCTTTAGTTTGGGTGCAAAGTTCATAAGGGAAATGTTGAAACTAGAGACATAAGGTTCATCTTAACTACTCACATCAAGTGGTGGAACCGCCAACTGCAACATAGTGTAATATAATGGAACCCAACTATTGGGGTCATGGGAGTACCTTATGTAACTTGCTATCAGAGACAATGTGTTGTTGACATGAAACAGCTGGTATAATCCTCCTCACCCTCTGAGTTATCCCACTTTTCAAAACGATGTGCCATGCCAACTGCCTCTTTATGGAGGAGTTTACGCCTACTAGGGGTTATCTGTAAGATTTAAGCTGTGACTTAAGCTGGAAACATTTCAGTTGGTGGAACCCTTCTACATAAAAACTAAACTCCTAACTTAAAAATGACATTCAAACTAGGCTATGTTTAAACTTACGCATAGCTGCATGGTGCAACCCTGTGCAGTTTAAAAGAGCTTGGTCTGTACCAGCTCTATATGGAAAGTGTCCTGAGACAACTTCTGTTGTGATTTGGTGCTATACAAAGAAAATTGAATTGAACTGAATTGAATTGAGTTCAAAGCTGATGGTGCAGTTGAAGCTGAGGAAAAAGTAAGGGGCCATTCAAGTTCAAGCAATTCATGCAGATAAGTAAAAACTTTTGTGCAGGTGGTAACTGATAGGCAGTTATCTCACGTTAGCAGATGTTTTCTTCTTTTCATCCTATGATTCACTGAGTACTAGCTCTGTTTTTACGTTAGGCTACATACATTAACTATCAGACACAAATCAACTGTCTTAAGCATTGCACAGAGGGACAACTTGAAGAAGTCAGAGAAAACCGGATAACATCAATCTGCCTTCTTCCATCTTTTAAGCTTTTAATATACATATTATTTCCCCTCGAGGGACGAATAAAGGAATATTGAATTGTATTGTATTATATCAAAATGTTTTTGTTCACCCCCTGACCTGCAAAATAGATTTTTTGGTCTGTTGGAATAGTTACAACCCATTTGACATGTACTATAAGCAAAGGGTGCAGGTGCTGGGAGAGTCTTTTGATGTGTTGGGTATGATAACCTAATTTCCTAATGCAGTTTTTTGTAAATTAAATGTTAAATGTTTTCTGAGCATTCAGATGTACAGTTTTACAAGTCCCTTTCAGTGATGTATCTGTCTTACACGTATCTGTTACAAGCGTCAAAAAAGTCTTTCAAAGTGTCTTTAAGGTACATCTGTTACTTTCAAACAGCGTGTTAGGTAGCAAGATTATATGCCAATTTGGCCCAGGTCTGCACTCAGTACATTTTAGCCCTTTCATGGGTATGTAGAAAGCACAGAGTCCTCTCTGACAGTGGCCAACACTTCCACTAACAACCCACATATATTCTCAGCAGCAGTCACATATCCATTCTTCTATTCAAAGAGGTCCTAGTCAATTTTCAGACTAGCCAGTGAGCCAGTATTTTAAGACCAAGACAAGCAAAGGATGCTTGCTTGTCTCCTCACAAACGGAGACAAATGTTTCTACATTCACACAACTTCAGTACATTGAAGCTGAAAAAGAACACAGAAAATATGCAACCTTTAGATTTTCTGTTACCCAACAAATCCACTAAAGAGGACGAAAGGTTGGTCGATGCTACTGTTAGCGATGGTTATTACAAAAAAAAACAAAAACAAAAACAAAAAACTGTACAAAGTTCAGTTCTTCCTCAAAAGAAGCTTCAGAGTTTGCCATCTGTCAAATGTTGGTGACACTGTTTTTGCACAAAGGTCACCTTGGGTCAAGACAGTTCCGATTTGGAAAATGAATTTATTTTTAGCAGTTTTATTTAAATAACATCAGCTTATAATATTCAGGCCTGTCTCTCTAATGGATTTCCAAATATACTGTATTTCAGGAGGTTCAAATATAAAGCCCAGGACTGCCACATCTTTCAAGGCTGGATGCTAAAAATGCTAAAAGGCTGAGCGCCTTGTCATTAAGGTCCTTTCAAAAAGCATCCACATATCCCGTGGAAAAGCAAGGGTGTCAGAACTCAGAAGCAAGTGTAATCTTTTGAGAAATGACTGATCCCGAGCAGCCAGATCCGAGGAGAAAAGAGAGAGGACAGAAGCTTAAAAAGACGAGAGAGAATTTCAAAATGGGGTTCACAGGACATGTACTGTATTAAAAGTCTCTCCTTGTTCTGTCCAAGGTCCAGAAATGCAAATGTTAAAGACTTCCACTACAGAGAGGCAACAAATGTTTCATCTATTTTTCCTGGAGCTTGTGTCTGTCGGTCGGCTGCTGCTTTTCATGCTGAAGCCTGTGATATCACTGTCCTCCTTGTCACTTCTCGCCCTTCCCTCCATCCAGGGGTTGGACAAGTAACCATGGGTATCTATGCCATAGAAGTGGCGTCCATCTTTACTCCGGGTGGATAGATTGGTTTGGTCCAGTGAGCCTGTGCTGTTACATTTCTTCACCAGGGGGGGTGCCAGAGAGCCCGGGGTGAGCAGCGATGTCAGTGAGAGGCTGGTCAGTGTTTCTGACAAGTGTTCGCTGTCGAGGATCTGACGGCAGGATTCTGCACCCGCCCCCGTGCCCACTTCCTCATCTGAAGGATCCATGGAGTCCTGCCGGGGGCAGCCGGGGCTGGTGCTGCCACCGCCGCAGCTGCTCTGACTTCTCTGGTGCCCCCTGGTGGCCTGGAGGTTAAAAGTAGTGCTGCGTCTCTTTAGTACAGGGTGGTCCTGGTCTCCCGTTTCTGGTCCCTGGGGGTGTAAGGGGTAGCTGGGGAGGGGGCAGAGGAGAGGCACGGGAAGATCAAGATCACGAGGTGGGGAGATGCTGAAGCTGAGCCCTTCCTCGAGAGTGGTCTGTAGGCTGCCCTCTGAACTGCCTGTGGCTAGGGAGGAGTCACTGTGGGACGGGTGCTGCGCAAAGAGGAGGGAGGTGGTGAAAAAAAAAGAAAGGAAGCAATTAGCCTTCAGTAGGAAAAAGATTATTGGTTAACTAAGATTAGAATTAATGATAGTTTAGCTAAACTTAGTTTAAAACGATTGAACCAGGTTTAAAGGTACAGCAAGTTAAAACCTGGATTAGTCAAATTCAGTTTAATAGTTCAAACCAAGGTTGTAGATTGACTCAAAGCCCCCAAAATACAGCAAATACAGTATGAAAAATTAGTTTAAGTGAGGTTTGTAGCTGCTGTTGTAGCACCCATACGTTTTCACTTATTCTGGCCAATTAGACCTCCTCTTAGGCTCACACAGGCAGAAATATACTGCACACCAGTACCATACGCTGCACACCAATAAGAATGACAAAGGTGTAAGTTGTCCCACCTTAACAAGGGCAAGAGAAGACCTCTATAGTTGACCCACAGGCCTTTCATACAGCGCTGCACCACAAATTTAAAGTATTGTTTCATTGGCATGGCAGAAAGGCTGAAATGTCCCTTTTTTGACAAAATTCGACTGGGTTGAGTAATTGTCTGATATTTTCCAGGGGCTGTGCTGACTTTGCTCTATCAGTGCAGCCTGTCAGTGCAGTCATTATTGAAGTTTTTTAATTAAACAGCACCTTAACAGTTCAAACAGAGATAAGAGCTTAAACTGGAACTTGAAAACATGGAACACAAGGGCAGACTTTAACCTTATATAAAAGAAAACAAACTGCTAAATTTTATATTAGGTTGAAGATATTGGTGCAACAGCACTGTAAAGTTCACCCTGATTGGTCCAACCCACCTAATTTTCCATGAGCATTTCTTTCATTGAAAACGTTACATGGGCAGGAGGGTATTAGTCATTATTCTTAATCCATGCTGCACACGACCACAGGGGAGGGAAAGAGATTATGGAAAAAGAAAAAATTGAAGGGCTGGCAGAAAAGGAACCAAAAGATAGAGGACAGAGAGAAGACACATAGAGAGGAAGAACACCAGAGAAAAATGGTAAGAGATGAAAGAAATATGAGAAAAGGGAAGAAGAGAATGTGAACGTGAGCCAATAACAGCAGTGTTCACAGAGCCGGTATCAGGCTTAGGGCTGGCCAGGCTAATTAGCTGAGTGCCGCAGAGCATTACTGTAGCAGCTGAGGATCACAGAGGCACTCAGACACAAGCTAAACAAACTGAACAGGTAGAGGAGAACGAAAGAAAAATCAGTCTCCATGGTTACACAGGGACAAGAACTAAAATAAGGGTCTATTCACCCTTGTTTGTTTCAAGCAGGAGCCAACAGTGGGGAGGTGTTAGTTTCAGTAGGAATCTGATCCTTGCCTTAATTTTAACTTAAATAACAGTAAGACATCAGTGGAAGGGGGTAGGTGTCATGCATATGTTCACAATTTGGCAGTGCAATGATTTGTGTATATTCAGTTCAGATTAGCTGGTGAAGCTGTTCTGAAGTCTTTAGTTTCTGAATGATAAACCACAGTTGCTGATTCACGTCTGATAAAATCACTTGTTAGTGAAGTTCTGATAATTAAATTGTTGCCACCTTTTGCCAAAAGGATGCTCCAATACATACTTTAAAATCAAGATTTATGGTCAGTTATTAGTACTCTTGTTACGATGCATGCCCATTGCAGCATCAGGCTTCCAGATCGCTGTATTTGGGTTTACAAGCTCATTCTTACGCTTCATTTGACAAATCCCATCTGACTGCGTGAAGTGTTTTTGATGCATGACAACTTCAGTTCACTGAACGTTCTCATAGGAATTATCTATTCACCCTGTTCCATCAAGTCTCTGTTGTGTTGCACAGAGAGACCGATGTCAGGTCCTTATTCATCTATCCATCCATTCATCCAGACACACATGAGTCCATTCATCTGTCCATAATACCTGTGAGCTCAGGGGCCTGCTGTTTGCTCCAGGTGAGCGGAGGGAAGCCCAGGAGGCTGGAGAGGCCAACCTGGATGGCCCTCTGTCTCCTGGACTAACACTGTTCCCAGGACTGCCTGGATGAGCCGCAGCAGCTGGGTGGAAGAAGTCTGCGGGTAGGTGGAAGACGGGTGAAGACCCACCACCACCTCCACCGCAGCTTCCTCCATCTCCATCTGAGAAGAGAGGGTTGTTATTTAATAGAGCTTTGCCAGTGCTAATGGTTATGTTTTTGTTGTAAGACTTTCTTGTACAACCATGTTTTTAAACCACCTCAGTAGAACTAGACTGGTTTGGGTCTTACCTAACGTCAAGACCACTTTGTTTACCTTTGGCAGATCTATTCAGACAGAGTAAATACTTCTTGTGACGTTTCTCAGTGTTGAGTCCTGGTCTCATTCTTTTCTGTCTTGAAGTGCTGCCATTAGGTTCTGTCTTCTGCAAACATTAGTTGGGTTTCCATGGCTTCACAGATAACGCGCAACTCTATATCTCTACTTGACTTGATGCTACAAGCCCAATTAGCTCGTAAATGGCTTTTCAAAAATTAGTGATTGGATGGCTCAAAGTGTTCTTCAGCTAAATGAGGAACAGAAAGTTTGTTGACATAGGAACAGGCCAAAAGGACAACATAATTTCATCTTAG
The DNA here is from genome assembly GCF_039877785.1 of Chaetodon trifascialis. NCBI lineage: Eukaryota > Metazoa > Chordata > Actinopteri > Chaetodontiformes > Chaetodontidae > Chaetodon > Chaetodon trifascialis. The sequence continues at coordinate 91,472 of NC_092057.1, forward strand.
TGCCTCAATGTCAAATCTGTGTCTAAGAATCTGAGAACTGAAATTCTGAAGCACACATTCGAACCCCTTTACCACCTCAAGAACATTTTCACATCATCATACTATTTCTTTCGTAGGACAACTGGGGAAAACTATTTAATCCTTCTGCTTAAAATCAGTTCACAGGCGTGCACTGCAGCCAGGATCCTCAGCAAAACAAATATATAAAAAATATTATTAAATGACTCTTGCTCTCATTATTTCTCATCAAGACAATTCCATCATCTGGGAATGAAGGTCTTAAACTTGAACGTTTTGGTCCAAAGTAGACATCCTGTGCTTGAAAATTAATCAAACGAAGAACAGGAGAATCATCAGAATCATCAGAATATCAGAACAAGATTCAGTACTTAGGTTTTTGGGTATCTTATACATAAAAGGTGAGCTATAGAGCAACTATTCCATCCCCAAACTGGTAACATTTAGGAAAGTAAACCATAGTTTGAAGAGTGAAATAATATTTTTTTTGGGATATTTATTTGCTGTCAGTAAACATACCATTAAACAACACTTAAATAACCCCTTCATGTCTTTAGGGACATCGTGTCTGTAGCAGTCTGTGTTGTCTGTGGTTGGACAGTCCCCCTGAACTGACTTTGCCTTACATTGCTCCATCTGTTCCAATGATGATGGTCATGTGACGGAGGACAATGAGCGATTAGCACACCATAACATATCACTCGTCAACATCTATGTGTCTGTGTGGCCGCTGGCATCATATATCACTGCTGCTATTACAGTGGAAGCCAATCAACTGTGTGGAATATGAGACACCTCCTTGTGTGTCTGTGTCAGCTCTGGAGACGTTCAGAAACAGCTTCATCTGATTTAAACGATAGCACCAATGTCACGTCAAAGTCATGGCTTAATGAAATTGTGGTGGTTAAATACCAGTGAGGGTCACAAACAACGCTGATAAGGATAATTAGGAATGCTGATGAAAGGCAACCCTGTGAGGAATATTTCAATATCACTGGGTAATGTGTGAGGTTTTAATTGAAGAACTTTGCTGCTGTTGGATTAAAAAACAATCTACAAATAGCAAATTATAATAAAAAGCAATATATAATCATTGAAATTATATAATGATAATCTGCGTATATTTTAGGACAAATGCTGTCACTAAAGACTCACTAAACAACAACGTAAAAATCTTAAAAAATAAAACACCAAAACGGAACCTGCCATGTTTTGGGATTCATAGTGACTTTTATTATTTTTTATTATTACTGTGTTTTATGAAACCAGTGGTTCTCAAACTGGTCTAAGAAGCTGAATGAATATGATTTTGTTATTTAGGTGTGAAATTTTTTAATTTCAGGACCTGTCATAGACTATTTCACTTTGGCTGAGTATCTCATGTGCTGTACAACCATTATGTGTAACTCTTGTACCTGTGCAGTATGCTGGGCTCGGCTGCTCCAGCAAAGGAGTGTTCAACTGAGGTTGGATGTCCATCTCAAACAGCTCCTGGACTCCCTCCTCGCTCCCTGAGCTGGAGGGACGAAGCCCTCTGTAGCCCTCTTGGGTGGGCAACTCCTCCGAACTATGGGAGTCACTGCTGCCCCTCTGACAGTGTGATGCATTATGGGATAACAAAGAGAGAAATTAAAGATAAGAGAAGCGAGTGAGGGAGAGACTAAGAGATAGAGAGAGAATAAGTGTGATATCCAGGTGCAGTGATGTTCACTCCAACAAGAACCATATCAAACTGAAGCCTTTCATTTCCCCTTGTCATAATGGAAATCTGAGTACAATTTGTTTCCAATTTCAAAAAGCTCCCTTTTCATGTCCCTTCCTTTATCAATCTATACAAGTTTGATTAATACTGGATGTTGTAAAAAGAAAGTAACAGCAGGCTTCAAAGCTTCAAATTGCCTGGCTGTTGTTGATGGTTGTAAAGTGGATCAAATGAACGGGCCTTCAATAACACAGTGATGAAACAGGCCAGGTGGAACCGCTCTGAGCTGAGGGAGAGGTGTTCATGGCAAGATATGAAAGACGTGCACACGCGCACGCACACATGCACGCTCACCCAGCGTGCCCACATCAAGAGCACGGGGGGAGGCAAGTGTTTTAATCAGGCAGTAAAGCGTGTAAATAGTAATTAATGATGATTAGCAAGATGGAAGGGGTGCGATGACATAAGCTGTGCCTCCCAGAAGCTCCAAATACAAATACCTGCCTGTGTGTGAGTGTGTGTGAGATAATTTTAATCATACACATCAGGGTTTATTCTTACAGATGTGCCTTTAATGCCTGGCTGACATATAGAAAACTGTTTAAAGATGCTGAAATATTCATTGGTGCTGCTACTGTATAACAGCGTCAACGATTCTGCTTTCAGGCTTTCCATAAGCTTTCTGAATCTGGCTGTAAGGATTTGCTCTGGATGGGGTTGAGGTCTGGGCTCTGCGCAGGGCAGTCATGGTCTTCCAAACAAAACTGGAAAAAGCATTTCTTTATGGACCTGACTGTGTGCATAGGGGCACTGTCATAATGAAAAAGGAAACTGCCTTCTTTAAACTGTTGCCATAAAGCTGGGAACAGACAATTGCCTGAAATATCATTATATGGTGTTGCATTGACATTTCCCTTCACTGGAACTAAGACACGTAGTCCAAAGCATGAAATACAGCCCATGACTTAAGGAACACAGTAGCATGTAAACAGGGATGCCTGCAGACTGATGGGCATATGGCAAAATGTATTCAAACCACTGATGTTTAATGCATCAAACTACCTTCCATGGTAAAGAAATGCAGAGGAAAGTTTTCACATGTGTTTATTTACAGTTTGCTCTATATCATTCATTTGGACAGTGGAATTTTGTGTGTGTATGAATATGTGTTTTTTCACCAGGCATGTATATGTCAGAGTAAAATCCAAATGTGTGAAATGGCACATTCAGGTGTGAACGTGTATTTCTGTGTGTTTCTGTGTGTGTGTGTGTGTGTGTGAATGAGTACCTGGCTGTCTCTGACGAGCAGCTGGTAGCTGCTGTGTTCGTCCAGGCTGAGGTCATCAGGCAGCGCCAGAGACGACGACTTGTCTGACAGCTGCTCTGACATTAGCGACGCCTGCTCCACCTCCGCCAGTTGGATCTGTGCGAAACACACAGAACACACGGTCACGCTGAATCTATGGTGGTGAACGCTACAAAACCCAAACTGTATGGATATAGACTGTGAAAGCGGGCCTCACGACCCTTCTGACTTTTTGGGTTTTCAGCAGGTGGTGTTAGAAATGTTAGTACAGGGATAAACTGGCTTGTGGCGGCCAAAACTGACCAGTACAAAACAGCTTTGTCAAACTACATTAAAGATAACTGAGGGTTTTTATTGCTTTTTTCCTTGTTTTTGGGAGAAAGGTTGTTTGAGATGTCCAAATAAAAGGTGTGATTTAGAATATATATTGATGCCCTATTGCCTGTATTTCAATATTGCATAATTATTAGTATTTAATAACTGTGTTTTCTTTTTTTTCCCACCAATCTGTAAAATCATGAAGGGTTTGAAGATAAACAGTAAATTTTGAGACATTTTCACCTCACTGTGGGGAGAGATGAAATAAACATGAGGTACTGCTTCGATACTGAAGGCTGAGGGAAATAGGATAAAGAAGAAAACAGGACCTCGCCTTTTTTCTCTTTTCTTCTTTATTCCTTCTTTATATTAGCTGAGAGGAGAACAGTAGTGTATAAGAAATGAAGGCCACATTACATTAGAGCATATTTGCATTTTAGTCAACCTCCATGCATGTCAATACGTTTCATTCACACAGAGAGAATAGTAAATATCCTGCTAGTGAGGTCCTGGCTTAGGCAGTATATGTTCATAGATGGTCGTGCCAGAAGAAAAAGAGCCACCCAGGTAGGTCACACCTCTTCACTAGCATCCAAAACACATTAACAATAAGCTGCTGTGACTCATAAAATGACCCACACACATATGCAGTATGAAATATGCAATCTCCACATGTATCGGGTAGAAATCATGGAATCAGTTCTGCCCAGAGCTGAAATTGCTTCTAGTTTTCATGTGTGACTGATGTTTTCACATGTCTGCGTGCGTCATGACTGAATGCTCATGTTGATCAGCCAGGTTTGGACTGTAAATTGTTTGGCAATGAAATGTGTGATTTGACCTCTCAGAGAGACATTGTATGATAGTATGAGGCAGAGAAAATATCTGAACAGTCTTAGTGGCTGCAGAAATGAATACGGAGTGAATTGTGACAGCAAGTCCTGCACTGTTGGATACAGATGTTTCTCGAAAATAAAATCTGGGTATTAACTGTATCTGATTTCATCGAGAATGAAATGGAATCATGCAAAACGGGATGATCAGACCATTAAAATGCCTTCTGAAGTGTTCATATCATGAATTGATTTCATCAACTAGTTGTCAGCATCTCTCGCTGACACATGAAGGTAGCACGCATATTGCACAGCGTCATTGAAAGGAAGGACAATGTGCACAGGAATGTCGTGTTTTTTTCCAATTTATTCAAAAAGCACAGCAATTCCAGAGCTATGAAAATACTATTACAGCTACTGTACAGTGTCTCGACTGCAATGCAATGCCAATCTGCACATCGACTGCAAGTATATCGACCCTCCTCTCGCCTTGCTGCGCTCTACTGGGAAAAATGGTTTTAAGGGATATTTCATGTTCATCCGAGCAGGTTTTTATCTTAATCTTGGGCATTATGGATTGCATGTAGAAGATGTTTGCTGCAGACTCATTTTTAAATCAATACATCTTATAGTATGGTGACTATATTCAACAATTTATGTTGATTTTCTTCATTGTGGAGCAGAAATTACCACAGCGAGAGGATCACCTTGTTCAGAGAACAAATATAACCCTAACCCAGAGTCACAATAATTTGGCTGCTTTGTTGCTATTCTGATCATAAACAAGAATAAGAATAAGTTGGTATATAACTCTCTCTCTCTCTCTCTCCCTCACACACACACACACACACACACACACACACACATATATATATAGATAGATATATATTAGTGCTGTCAAAAATATATAAAAAAATCAATCAATCAAAATCAATTTTAGGAATCTTTTTTTTTTTTTATTGCGAGATTAACACTCTTTGTGACCTCGTGAACTTTTAGTTTTTTATAAGCTGTGGCCACTGCTCGGGGGTTAGGTTTAGATAAGGGCTTGAGTCCGATGGAAAGTATGACCTGGGTGACGGTGTGTTGGGGTGACAGCTTCTTCAAGATGGCGGTGATGTGGTGAAAGGTGGCTCCAGGAAAACTGTCCCACACTGATTTGAATGTGTGGGTCCCTGAATGTAGGAATACGGGAAAGGTTGGAGTCGCCTATGATGAGTACTGTCAGGGTTAAGGTAGGGTAACCCTAACCCTACCCTACCCTACAGTACCTTTAGCTATTAAATACATATTTGCACCTTGTAAAAGTCTTACATTGCATGTACTTGCACCTTAATGTCCAAATGTGTGTGGATGTGACGTGTTTGCTGATGCATACGCTGCATGTTTGTTGGTGGATTTGAGTGCAGGGAACAAAAATTGCAGTTTTGAGCTTCAAACATTGCTCTCTTTGTCTATGTGTGTATAGGCATCCACACAAAGGTTTAGTTGCTCTAGATAATGCAGCTTGGTATGATTGACAGCTTCGAGCTGCCTCAGGCTAATCCCACCTACTGTTATTTGACTACTGTGAGCTACAAGGTGAAACAACACAGAGATGATAAAAGGCGAGAAGAGGGAAGAAAGTACAACAGAGAGATGCAAATCTAGACAGTTAAAAACACGACTGGCATCGCACTACTTAGTAGAAATTAATCTGTTGTCTGATGATGGGCAAAAAATGTTTAAAAAAGGGGACATTAAAGCTCAGTGCTCATTGGTAGAAACAAAAACCTTCATTAACATGGAAACGCGACTAAAAACCAGAGCTTTCTAGCCGAAATGAAAGAGACAGAAGGGTGTGTGCGTGAGTGTGCTTGTGTGTACGACCTCACTAACCTCTTGTGGGTGGCTCTTACAGTCCTTGCAGACAGGAGGAGAGCAATAGTGGTGGAAAACTGACCCGGAGAGGTTGTCAATCATGTCCCCTTCCAACGAGTCCTTAATCAGCAGAGATACACTGTCCAACCACTGGCTCTCCTGCAAAACACACACACACACACACACACACACACACACACACACACACACACACACACACACACACACACACACACACACACACAGTAGTGTTTCCATCATATGTGGAGACATACTAAGAATTATCTTCATATCTTGGAGACTAAACTAAAATTTAGATCAATGTCTTATTTCATGTTGTTCAGGGTGGTTATTGCAAAGGGAATAAAGGATTCTTTATAGATGTTTTTGCGGGCCAGTGGGACTTTGTAGCGTCTGCCTGATGGAAGTAGCTGGAAGGAGTGATGGAGGGGGTGAGAGGGGTCCTCTGTGATCAGGGTGGCTTTCCTGATCACAGAGCGGTTATACAAATGATTCACATTATGGGGACCTGCAATTTGTCACCACAAATGAGGCAAGTCCCCACATTGTGACTGTAAACAGATTTATGTCCCCACAAGTTGAGTAATACATGGCCACACACAACACACAAACACACTGCACTGACCTTTTGGTCTGTTAGCACAAAGTATCGGTATCTTTGATTAGAATGCCACAGGACATCCTGCACATTTACTGTGCACAGCTAACGTGCTACAGATGCATCACACTTACTAATCCAACTGAACACACACACATATCGTACAGCTGAAGAAACTTTGTCGCTCTGTTTTTCTTCTCTTTCATTATTAGTATTGCAACATGTCATAAAAAAGACATATTGAGAGGACATTATTTAAGGGAATAATTGAACATTTTGGGGAATGTGCAGATTGTCTTTCTGTCAGAGAGTGAGATGAGAAGATTAATATCAATCTCATGCCTTTTTCATAGAATGTATCTGCATCTAGAGCTACAAATTGTCATTTTTATCTTTCTTTGACATTACAAGAAAATACAGGTTGAACAAATGAAATAATGTGTTAGTGTGCTTTAAAGGTTTTCACCAGGCTAGTTGTTTCCCCCGGCTTTTCCCGGCTGCAGTGGTATCAATCCTCTCATCTCACTCTCTGGAAGAGTGAAAATTCGGAACTAATTGCCAGCAAGGAAGGGAATAAGCGTATTTCCAAAAATGTATTACTACTACAAAATGGAAAGTTATCTACTTTATGATAGATAGATAGATAGATAGATAGATAGATAGATAGATAGATAGAGAGAGAGAGAGAGAGAGAGAGAGAGAGAGAGAGATAGATAGATAGATAGATAGATAGATAGATAGATAGATAGATAGATAGATAGATAGATAGATAGATAGATAGACACTTTATTCGTTCCCAAGAGAAATTCACAAATTCCAAAATATTCCACAAATTTTAAGTAAAAGGCATGAAATAAATAATCTAAAAGCACACAAAGCAAATAATTAAAAGTTAAAGGTAAAAAATGTAAAAATGTCCAGTGCAACAGAACTAAAAGTAGTAGTAATTATGAAATACAAATATCCAACCATAAAAAAAAAAAAAAATCAAAATTCTGATATGGCTCAATGTCTTGTACAACATCTGTAATACAGACCAAACCCCGTGTTGTTTAATTAACCACAATCTGTTGGACCTGGTGTGATTCTCATTCGCCGCTGACAGGCCCAAACACATATTGATGACTTTTGCCTGCCTTAAGCCGAGCCAGAGGGGCACATGAATGTCAGTGCTGTGAGATTAATTGCATGATCCCTTTAAAAATCAAAACTGCTTTAGGCGAGGTGTAGCTGGGATTTGAATTCCCTCTGAGTGGCACTGGAGAGCCTGAAGTAATTGGCACACTCCTGCGTAAAGGATGCTTTGAAGAAAAACAGATGAGAAATCAGGGAAAGGTCTTAAGGGTTGAATGTGGACAATAAATGAAGAGCAGTTTAGCCGTTAAAAGACACAGCATGAGCGTCCAAGCTATGCTGGACAAACTGCCATCCTGGGTGCCTCTTTCCAGAAGTTTTGGGTCTAGATCTCCCTCCTCAAGGAGATTTCCATATTTTTCCTGTTAAATGGTATTTTATCTGGAGAGTTTTTCCTTTTCTGAATCAGGGCTTTCGGTAAATGATGTGATTTGTGATATTGATCAATATAAATAAAATCAACTTGACTTTACTGTTCAGATCTTTTTTTAAACTCACTCAACCTTGAATTGACTGAATCTGTCTTCTGCAGTGAGCCTCAAAAGATGTCACGACTCTGATAGTGACTATGTAAGCAGCCGGGGATAACACGCTAAAAGAAACAGGTTTTTGTTCCTTTTTTCAGCAAAAGAAATCCATGAATGAACCACCGCTGTGGGCTATCAGTCTTAAGCTGTGGTTACTTCACAGCTTATGACTGATAGCCCACAGCGGTGGTCTGCAGAGGGGAAAAGTAATACACCAGCAGGACACAGCAGCCAAAAACCACAGACACTTTCTTTTGAGGTAAAGCTGGAATAAATGCCCAAATGTCTGCAATAAACCCTTATTTCATAAAGCCATTGTGAGTTCACACCCACTCTAATACAACACTGTTTGTCTTTGCTTTTGCTTTTAAACAAATCTGCTTATCCTGAGGGTTTCTTGAATATTTGTCTGATTGTTTTACTACTCAAATTTTTTGCCCATCCGATACCTTTTCATTGACTTTTCTGCCATTAAAGATCTGGTAGCTGTAGCATCAATAACCAAAAGGACTCAAATATTAGAATAAATCGGAATTATTAAGTTGCAGTCACTTATTTGATTTAACTGTAAAAAGTTGGACGTAAAGTATTTCATAATCTTTGTACAATGTTAAGTGTTGCACACTGATTGATGTTTTAATTGTGTACTGTATAATTTTCGGATGGTGCTGCGTGCACCATTCATCATTTTAAATGACAGGAAATGCCATTGGAAGCAGGTAAAGGTCAAGTACAAAGCAGAATTTGGGTATTTCAGGTATCATTTTAGTTACTTTGCTGCTAATTAGCCGTTGAATTTCCCTTTGAAGTCAAGAAGCCGCATGAAGGTGGAGGCCCATAGAACAGGTGGAGGACTGTCTTTCTCTTCCTGTTTTCATTTTAAATATCGTTGGTTTCTCATCTTAGTATCCTCTTTCTCTCATAACACACATTGCATTTTTCCATGTCAGCTCAGCTCACCTTCTCCTGCTGCCATGTCTAAAGTTTAAACTGCTTGTTCCTTGCAGTTCCTGCTCTTCCCTACTCTCTCTCTCTACGTGAGAGTTACTGCTGAAGGGTGTGAGGTGAAGAGGGCGACCACAGTCGATAGCTAGACCTCGGCGGCACCGATGAATCTACTATACGCACACACATACACATTGTTTCAAGTGTCGGGAGATGCACGGCAAGGGGTGAGGCAGCCTGATTGATTGGCTAAATTGGGGGCCTTGGCTGTGGTAAATGGTGCCCATGACCCTGTTCGATTCACTGCACTGCCATCTGGTTTCTTCCATACTGATACATCTCTTTCCAGATGTTCCTCTTTACTTATTTATATGTTTTACTCCCTCAAACTCAGTACATGATGATCTGAAGATATTTTAGTGACTATCTATTTCCAGGTCATAATAACTGCCAAGTCTTTCAGTATTTTACCTCCTGCACACTCCTGTTATATATGTGTTATTTCAACAAAATTCAGAAGATCATCTTCATCTGTATCCAGAAGCTATTTACTTGTTGCTTGACCCATGGCCTAACTTAACAGCACTTACTATATCTTTGAAATCTGTTAACAGGCTTTTTCTAACAGCAAACAAACCCAACGCACAACCTCTCTGGTGGAGGAACAGCAATAGAAACAATGAATGATTATAAATGCCTTTGATAAAACAATCATACTAAGATTCAAGGTCCATTAGTGGCTGTTCTGGAGATTTTGACTGTATCACACAACCTTTCTCAGCAGATGGATTTTATATTCTAGTTAATAATGCTTGCGTACCTATATTACCTTACCCTGTTCTTGCATCGGGAGATTAAGTTACGTTTTTTAGTTCCCCAGTTGCTGCTTATTAACATTACCATAACTGTGCTGCTATCCTTGGATATTAAAGTCTCATTTTGCATGCAACATTTATGGTTTGGAAATCATTGTTGTGGAGCAATACATTAACATTATATGACTTTCAGTCAGCAAAATTGCATGGACAAAGACACACACACACACACACACACACACACACACACACACACACACACACACACACACACACACACACACACACACACACACACACACACACACACACACACACACAGCTTGGCACAGCAGAGAGCGTGGAATGACGATAATTATGTACACTCAGAGCCTACAGGTTGATGCTGGGGTGGAGGTAGGTCCAATCATCTCTGCTCAGCTATGAACAGCAGCAGCAGCAGCGAGTGATTGTGGCAACAGGCAGCATAAGAGTGCGAACAGCTGAACTACACCGTCATGATGAAAGTGCATTGGAGATGTTCCAGTGAATACGCTGCTTGATAGTAGCACTAGCTGAACTAGCTTGCAGGCTTTGTTTCATTTATGTGCCACCGATTATTGTTCACACTACATAGGACACATAGGAACAGCAGTTGGCAGCAGCACAGAGGCAGCAGCAGCTGCAGTCTTCCTTCAGTGTCCATTTTGAACCTGTTCAGCCAAAATACTGCTGCCTAAAAGAGGATACTTCCAGTCAGAGGTACATACATAGTTGTGAGTGACATGAGAGACATCATACATCTAGTATGTGAGGTGCAGCATGGAGTAAAGATGGAGATCTATAGTATGTCTGTTCCTGCCTGCTGTGCACTGCACATAAATGCACAGTGGCAGTATGCCAGTTTGTTTGTGTAACGGATGGATCTGACCTGCACTACATGGAGGGAAGACTAATGAGGGACAGGTGAAAGTAATTTGCAACCACAAGGGCAGGAAGGAGACAAAGACAGGAAGTAGATAAAACACAACACATGAGGAGGAACTTGTTCAAGTTACCTTTAAAAGTAAAATTACCCATCACCAGTCCCTGAGATGAGAAATCAATCAGACTGAAGTGCTCTACTGCCTCTTAATTGATCACAGTTCTGTGTGTTTACATACTTTCATACTAAGTTTTTATAATTCTTTTGTAAACTTATGCTTGTCTTGGTTGATCATGCTGGCTTCTTTGGGAGAAAACATCTAAATCTCAGTGTGAATGCTCATAAAAATAGGCCAAACACTGTGTTAACAAAACCATTTGCTGGCTAATCAGAAAAGAGACTTAAAATACAATGGATATAGGACGACACGTGAAAAGAGTTCCACCTCTTTCTCATCTCTCTTTTTACTCCCCTTCTGGTTAAAAATACCAGTAGGCTGACAGACAATGAGCTATAAGCACAATGAGGCTGTGGCGGAGCCTGCCACCCACTCACAATCTCCCTGTGTCTTCCAACCCTTCCAACGTCAGCCTCCCTCTCTTCTCTCCTCTCTCACCCATTGATTCAGTGTCATTCTTTAAGATGGATGACAGAACTAATTTCCCTAGGTCTGAAACAAAGTACAGAAGATTACTTAGGTTCATTAGGGCCACATACGCAGTTCTAAATGTACCAGGGCTTAGTGGTTAAAAAGAATACAAACAACAACAAAAAATCCCAGAAGAAATCACATTCCTGATGATATTAGCTAAAGGGGTGGACACACATTATGACAAGTGTTCTGACAAAGTTTGTCTGAGTCTCTCTCAGAATTAGATGGTATTGGGGGGGAAATAAATCCATACAGTCTGTGTGGCAGTAATGCATTTTTTAGCCACTTGGTGGCAGCAGAACACAATACTGACATATTAAGGATATAATAGCGAAAATAATTGTAACCTATTACCTATAAACACACAGAACAATTCATTTGGAGTCATGTTTCTAGCCACTTGAAGAACAGTCCAATATTCACTTTCTTTTGACCTCTGTTTTGATCTACATTCATCTATCTATCTATACCGCCTATCCCTTTCGGGGTTGCGGGGGGCTGGAGCCTATCCCAGCTACAATGGGCGAGAGGCGGGGTACACCCTGAACCGGTCGCCAGCCGATTGCAGGGCCACATGCAAAGACAGACAAACATTCACACTCACACTCACACCTACGGACAATTTAGAGTCATCAATTAACCTAATGAGCATGTTTTTGGTCTGTGGGAGGAAGCCGGAGTACCCGGAGAGAACCCACGCATGCACGGGAAGAACATGCAAACTTCACACAGAAAGGCCCCGCCTGACCCGGGGATCGAACCGGCAACCTTCTTGCTGTGAGGCACCCGCACTACCTGCTGCGCCACCGTGCAGCCCATCTACATTTATCTCTAAGGAAAATATATGAAACAGTTCCTTGCTGCAGCTCGAAGAGCCAAAAATCAAAACGATCCAAAATAGAAAGTGTGCAATTAGATCTAATCTAATCTTTTACAACCCAGGTCATCAGGTTTCAGTATAGAGGCACTTAGCCTGCTGATCTTACAGCTACTATAATCAATACTGAATATATAATGAACCAATGATCTAATGTGAAAGTTGCTTGCTAATGAAGAGGAAGAGAGTTATCACTTCACTTTGCAGTTCATCTCAGCTCCATGAGGCATTTCAGCAGCCCACTGTCCTGTTTTTTCCGGCCCACAACTTGATCAGTTTCTCTGTTCCCATCAACTTGTTTTCAGCTTCAACAGGCAGCTGTTGTCAGTGAAAACGCTCTGACACCTGCCCAAACAGCACACAGACAACATCAGTGACTATTTGGTGAATGTAGTGGAGGATTTAGCAGCTAAAGAGACTGATATTTCCCTCAGGAGCCGATAAAGAGCAGAGTAGGTATTACAGTTGCGTTCATCAGCGGGACACAGATAAGACTCCAAAGGAGTGCTAATGTCGTTCCATGTCTGCTGAATGGGTGATAGCATGCAGCTATCTGTCAGTGTTCCAGTAACAGCTTGTTACTGCTGCCCCGAAGAGGCCATGAAATCAGTTAAAGCCAGTTTTAGCTCACATCACTGTTAGAAAGTTCATCCACGTCCAGCTCTCTCAGCAGTTTAGTCCTTATTTCTAATGTTGTAAAATCATAGTATATCAAAGTGCTACCCCTGAATATGGCATGAAATCCATATTGTAATCATCTGCCAGTCCATTTCAATGCTTTCATGTTCAATATTCTGCATTTCATAAACTGCTCAGATGCTGTGTCAAACTGCACCCCCCTTACAAGCATCAAGCTACCAGTTGCATGGCAACAAACGGTAACTCACAGGAATTATGTTCTGTCACCAATGCTTGTACTGTTAATGTTAGCAATGTCGGTGGACAACAGAGTTTAATTTGGAAGTGATATGGAAAAGCCACTACAGAAAAAACAAAACAAAACAAAACATGTAGGAAAAGGAAGTTTCAGGAAAAATGGATCAACACTGATGACTAATGAACAGGTGAATTTAATGTTAAGCGGCATTAAGTTATGTTGGTGGTAATGTTCGGCATTTCTCGCTTCTATATGTTTCTAGAACAAGCTGAGCTTTAACACGACAGATGAACTTTGTCTGCTGAAAATGTCAGACCATATGAGAAAATAATTAGCAATAGTCCAGACTGGCCCTCTGTTGTTATGGCTTTCTAAGTATAAAGCAGAGCTGGCAATCAGGAGCCAACACCCAGCTCCTTCTATTTCCACGAATCAGTGTTTGTGTTTATGGGGTCATTTCTAATGAGCCACCTTGCAGTTTACTTGTCGCCTGCCCAAGCACATTAAAGTGAAAGAGGAAACCCTCCACCGTAGACTCGTCTGCTGCAGCTGCACCTTCAGACTCTCCTCAGAACCATTCAGGCAGTGAGCTGCATCAGAGCAGCCGGTCACTCAATAAGCTCAAGCAGTTTGTAGCTCATTCAGCCACATTGAGCGCAGACTTGCTTCAGCTTAGTCACTTGCTCTCCTCTCATTTTCTCTCTCCCCTTCCCTTGCTCTCACTTGTCATTTATATTTATTCTATTTTCCCTCTCTCCATTTCCAGATTTTTCCTTTCCGCTGCCTCTCTTGTGTTTCTGCCTTTGTTTGTTTATTTACTTGTTTCTTTCCGCCTCAGCAAGCGTACTTCTAAAAATACCTGTTCTTGTCTGCAGGTGCTATAATTTTATGTGAGTGTGATTATAGATGGAGTTTGTACTGACTTGCTGGCTGAGATGCAGCAATCAGGGAGCTGACGAATGAGAGGCACCACCGCCACTGCCCGCACTCAAGGTATTTTTAGATCGGTGGGGACAGCGGCCATTTCATATCTTTGCACGTGTTTGTGCATGTGAGGCCTCTGCAGAAGTTTAAGGGCTAGGGTAGCATGTTCATGTGAAGTGTACAGAAGTCACCAGAATCTTGTCTTTGCACAAGTACAGCTGTGGTATTTCATGAATGAAAACATCTCAGATGCTGAGCAGACCCCGAATGTTCATGAAATCTTGACATAAACAGCACATACAAGCCAATCATGTATTGGGTTCGGTATGTAGTGTATGTTTAATTTAGCACACAATATATCCACAGCCCGTTTTGGGCCTCATGCAAGAATTTTTTTGCCATCTTATCCTAAACTTCTTTTTTCTGTGTGATTTGTTCATGCAAGTGTTCCAAGTCAGAGTCCCCAAACTCTCTTAACTGCACAAACGTGTCATTAATACTGTAACTTCTTTCAACACCATCACTGCCACCTCTTCAAGACGAGGTGCGTGCTTGTCAGATAGTTTTCATAATTGCCCCCCAACACACACACACACACACACACACACACACACACACACACACACACACACACACACACACACACACACACACACATCTAAGTTACATATCAAGGCTGCTTCTACAGCACAACAGCACTTATTTCGAAGTCATAACAATCGTTATTAAAGTTATATCAAAGCTCAAACAAACTTTTCGACTCAAGTTTTCCCGGTTTAGAATATAAACATGCAGCGGCACGTGTTCTGACGAAAAGCAGACAGAAAGTCCACATTACTCCTAACCTTAAAATCATTACATGGGTTACCTGTCTGTTTCAGAATTCACTTTTTGGTTTTAAATCACTGAATGGCTTTGTCCTGTCCTATCGGTCCGACATGGTTGAGACATATGTGCCTGCCGGGTCGCTTAGATCCTCTGACTCTGAGCTGTTGACTGAACTAAAGGGCACAGACAGGCAGCCTTTGTTAATTAAGCCTCCAAACTCTGGAGCAGCCCTACTGAAGGTCTTAAAAGTTCTAAATCTGCTTTCTCCTGAAGGGTCTTTTCTTTTTCACCTGTTTTATGTTAAGCACTTTGTGTAATTATTATTAATACGACTCCAGTGAAAACAAAAAAAAAAGAATATCAGGTATAATAACAATGAAATATCAGTTAAACTGATTTCACAGTGATCATCATCATCAAAGGGATGCAATTTGCAATTTGCATGTTACCAACATGCAGAAACAACTATATTGCTTAACTCTTTTCTGCATTATCAAAGGAGGAAGAAGGGCTGTGTCAGCAATATTTGCTGAGTGGCTGAAGGTCCACTTACCTGCGCAGGAGAAAAGAGCCGACATCGACTGTGTGCATGTCCCTCATGAGCTGCACCGCCACCTCCTCCTTCTCGTAGCGGTGTGATCACCCCGCTGCCTGAACACCCGACCGTCCCCGCTGTAATTATGCCAGATGCTCCTCCACCCACACCGGCCCCGCTCGCAGGGCCACCTGTGGCCCCGGCGATGGCGCCAATGCCCCCCATCATGCAGCAGAGGCCTCCCTGAGCCAGCTCCAGCTCGATCTCAGCGTCCATCTCAGCGTCCTCCTGCGCCTCCTTGTTGGAGTCGTCCAGATGCTTCATGAGCACAGCCACCACCACGTTTATCAGCACAAACTGAGCCGTGAGCACAAAGGACACGAAATACATTGGGGAGATGAACTGTAGTCCAGCGTGGCAGCCGTAGTCGCTGCCTGGACCATCTTGAGGTGGGCACTCCCTCAGTGTGTCCTGGTGGGTGGTGGGGTTTTGGGAGGGTGTTGGGGTGAGGAAGACAGGAAGGGTCAGACAGAAGAAGAGGAGGAGAAAAAGAAAACAGGAGGGAAATGTAGAGGGACAGATCAATTAGCTGAAAAAGAGTTCATTGTAAGTGAACAGAGAGCAGCTGAACCTAATAATGTTCATCATAGACTTCTAATGTAGTGTGTACTACCTTAATTTGATGTTGCATTCGTTGATAAAATGTCGGGGCACCACCTTCCTCAGCTAAGAAGGACTGCAGAGATTAACTGCTATAACGCTGATAAATACTAACGAATGAGCTAACGGTAAACCAGTCTGATAACCTGAAGTGTAAATTCTGGATACAGGGATCGTAAATATTCAGTTCAAAAGGACACCGTCTAACCAGGACTTAAATCAAAATATCATTTATTAAGCAGAATTGTGGATAATGGGTAATGTACCATGAACAATAAGACAGAAGATATGAGGTGATATGACAGAACAAACAAGAAACTTATGGCAACACAAGGGTAAATAAATTGGCGATAGTGAGAGGCAGTCTAAACGGAGTAATGGGGACGCGAACGCGGAGTTAAGGGAAAGAACGATTAATGGAGAGAATTTGGACAAATTGACCTAATCTTAACCTCACGGACCAACTCTTATTCAAACCCACTTAGCGTGCCTACTTGGTTGCTGGCGTCCCGTTGTGCTCTGCTCCGAACTGGCTCGAAGACGTTCCAGATGTTCGTCCGCGGCTCGATCTACTTGGTGGTCTAGTGGAAGGCCCAGACCTCCAAGATGACAAACTGGTGCGGAACGGGGCGTCTCTGGAACTGGTTCGGCGGTCGGTTACAGATGATGGACTGCTCCGGATGGTTGTGAACCGGACCAAGGATCAACAGCTGGCCGCAGGGTTTGGTTCGGTTGAGTCCGTGACGGATTATTTTAGACTGATAGTACAAATTAAGAGTCTCTTCGATGGCCGGTCGAAGAAGGCTACAAAATTAGTATTACTTGCCTAATTTCACTAATGAAAACAAAACAAAACGTTTGGCTAAAGAGGAAGTTAACTTTGAAGTTTACGGCAAATTATAAGAATACGTCTTCTGAAGATTATTTACGCTACCCGGAATGGCTTGGAGTAGCTCGAAGACGAAAACTTAAAGAGCAAAACGACTGTGCAAAACTTAAGACAAAAGCAAAGAAAGGAATTCAGCTGAGAGTAACTAGACGTGAAAGAAAACAAAGGAACAGAACAAAAGAACAAAACAAAACTAAAAATCTACTACAAATCTACTCTACTATAAAATCTACTATAACTCTTACTCTACTGAAACGCGCACTACACGCAGTTTTTAAAGGTCGCTCCGGGGCGTGTCGAAAGGCAGGCCATCGAATCACGGGAGACTCTTTGTGACGCGCGGTGTAATCTCGCCTCATGGAGCTGAACTAATCAAAGAATCATACGAGGGGCTCATCTGCTTCTCACTATGGTCAATCACATATAATTTCAATGACCAATTTTCAATGGCACTTCAACATTGTTTACAGCATGCATTAGACACTTTCTATGGTTGGGTGAAAACATTAAATGATAATCATGGTACAGTTTTATCCCAACAGGTATAATAACTCAATGAATAACTAATACAAAAATAAAGGTAGGAATAAAGAGAGGCAGATTATATTTGTCAAAAATTGATTATCACGATAACGGTTACTTATCGATAAATGTACAAAGTCAAGCATATTCAATCTGACGGTTAGGAAACTCTGGATGGTAGTATAGTTTGTGGTGACAGTTCATACAACTTTTATAAAACCGTTAAAATCACAACTTAGTCATACTTTGGGTCAGAGATACGGGAAAAACATCAATGTTATGCGTACCCCGAGTCCTGTAGGTTGAAAACATGAAAAGTTAAGTTTGACATAAGATCTGGTTATCTTGGAGTGTTGAGGAAAACACACAAACGTGAGTCACTAGTTGCTTCAAGGGATGTCCGGTTTACGACCATCAGCATTTGCTGATGTCTGTGGATTCTTCTGAGGCCTGCTATTTGTCTCTTCAGGCAGTCTTGTTGTATGGAGTCCTCGGGCTATTGGGGAAGTAATTAGCATAGCGTGGGACATCCTGATTTAGAGATAGGCGTTGACCTTTTGGCTTTCTTTCTTCAGTGTGTGAGTAAAGTAGTTTACTGAACCAGACTTCCTGTCTCTCTTCGAAATCAGATTGCATTATAGGTAAACCAGGCGGTCTATAATTCAATCGGTTGGCGGGTTTACACCTCCATTTCCTTTGAGTATCACCAGAAAAGGAGGGAAAGAAGGGGTCAGTTAAAGGCCGGTTCTGCTACAGACTGAAGGTGCCCCGTGGACAAAGTTCCAAGTTTAGATTCAGTGTTTCTCACCAAAACACGCCAGTCTCTTTGCTATGTAACAGCTGAGCCGATCACAGTGACACATGAAGACGACAGTTCAACAAACAGAAAGATATGCCTCAAATGGGAGGTTTAGCAACACATCTGTCACACTGCCTTCAGGTGGCGCCGCTCTATTCAGTCCCAGTAAGTAATGACAGTGTGATAATGAGCCACCATGCACAATACCAGGACCCTGAATGAAAGGCAGCTAAATGGAATTCAGCTATTATTAGTTTTATTTACACCTGTGCTTTTCCTACTGTGACAAGTCAAAATGTCCTGCATCAAAAAGGCCTGTTACACAAAACTGAGTAAAGAATACAAGATCCTCACATTGATTTCACACAGAATTCTGCCCAGCGACTCATCAGTTACTAAACATATTGTTTCTGAACGAATAAAAGAAAATCTAAAGCAAAGATTAGGACTTGTAAAACTGCTAGTATGTTTGTTTTATGAGAATCTGAATAGTTTTAAGGGAATAATCTGATGAGTAATTCCTCTATGTTCAGTAAAGGAGACTCAGACTCAAACACTGAAGCTTTTAATGAGCACACTGTCAGACACACAATCCGGCTTGTTGAAAGCTTGAGGACCGACAGATTTTCCTGTCCGTCTTCCTTTCGTCAACAGTCAGTCACTCTTTCTAACAGCCTAATCAGCACTGATTAACTTAACCTCAGAGATGGGCTGTGATAAAATTTTAAGAGCTCCAGGTACTTCGGAGTGATTAGAGTGAGAGATGAGAGAATGAAGAGGGGGATCAAATATGCAGATTACTGTGAGTGGAAATTTGAATCTTTATTCATCCATGTAAGGTTTTTGTTGAGTGCACATTTATGATTTCAACAACATCTTTTCTAAAGGACATGCTCATTACTCACTCATTTCCCCTTCCTAAATATCATCTGGTCCGGGGACCTTCAATTACAGTTCTTTTGGGTTTGAATCTGTGCTGAGATTGGTGTAAAATAGGTTTAGGCTGCTCAAAAACAGCTTGCATGCATGTCTAGACTCTTAAGAGCAGCTTTGGAGTGTCCCCTGACTGTCTCTCATCTCAGAAAATGTGTCTCCACTGGAGGGGATGAGGTGACAATGTGAAAAAGTGAAACCTGATCATCTTAGTTGATTACATACAAATGTCAAGAGATAAGAGTGATACAAAGACAGTCTGCAGCTATAAACTAAGTACCTTCATGATGCCATTCCAGTTGTCACCGGTGGAAACCTGAAAGAGTGTGAGGAAGGCCATGCCGAAGTTTTCAAAGGTGGCGTGTCGGCTCATTCCTTCACAAGGGTAGTCAGCGTTACACACTGATGAGAAAAGAAAGAGAGGAAAGGAAGAGTTCACAAAGATCACAACTTTAAATTGGTTTCTTTGGTCAAAACAGTTGTGAAAAAGTTCCCTCAGCAGGCAATTTGAGGGACGATGAAGGAGGGATGCCATCCTCTTTGTTAACAAAACGGCCAAAATGCATCCGTCTTGTTAACCTGCCATCCTCCCTCTCTATCTCCTAACAGCAGAGAGAGTGAAGGGGCAGAGGGGCTCTTTGGTTGAGTGTGTTAGTCTATTTGATCCTTTAACTGACTGTGGTTTGTGCAGGTTAGACTCTATGGCCTCGACCACAGCTCTGAAATATCAGCTGGGCTGTGTATTGATGAATCCGTCGAGCTGTCCATGTTGCTGAAGTAGCAGGCAGATTTCTAATTGCGTTTTTTTCTTAGTCCCGCCCTTTTGTCAGTTTCATTTTGGATCTATAATATTCTCTGTACTATATACTATAAATGCTCAGTTATAAGGTATACTGTAGCCCATATACTCCATAACTGATTAATGTGACAAGTAGTAGAGTATACTTGCAGAAGAGCAAGAGGATCATAGAGACACACTGCTGCCTGTAGTACTCCCCTAATATTCCAATAGTATTTCTATGATTACTCGGTAGTGTCTGGACTGCTGAAAATAGACCCATGGGGGTAAACCCGAAATGAACCATAACCCCCCCAGTGAGCCATATCTTGCAAACAAAATTCACGAATGAGTAAAGAACTGGACCACACTGATTCACAGGCTGTGAATCAGTGTGGTCCAGTTGAGACCATTACATCTTCATCTGAGTCAGAGAGAGATACAGACGACCAGGAATAAGTGGACGTTTGTCATCGGGTGATAGTTTGATCTGTTTGATAATGGATCCAAGAAAAGCAGAGTTCATCTGCCACATGTGCCAAAAGCCACTTGGACTCACAGTTCTGGTAAAGCGTCATCAGGTTGCACTTTGGTGGCAAAGAGCAATGGAAACCAACATAAATCAAATCTCTGTAACCTTTACTACACATATTGGACTTGTGTGCCTGACAAATTACAATTCATTTTCATTCTGGTGTTTACTTCACTTAATACTTTGCCTTATTGATTGAAATTTCACATTGCAATTGCATTGCAACACAAGTTTTGTCCTTTTCTTCACAACAATATAGAGGAATAAAACATTTTTTAAGATAGAGATTCTTATATATTATTACAGGTCTTGAGAAGAGGATTCGTATTTCCTTCATTTGACCAGTCAACAACAAACTGGAAAGCTACTTTCCTGTTCAGGCACAACAGAGAGGCCCAACAGAGGGATGGCTAATGAAAAAGCACAACACTGAAGAGCCACATGGTGTTGTGATCATTAGTAAAAGTGCTTGAAAAGTGCTTGAAACAGCTAATTTGACAAGGAATTTGTTGGGAGCAGAGCAGACTTACCCAGCTCTCCAAACAGCTCCACTCCCAGAGCTGCGTAGATGAAGAACAGCAACATGAAGAGCAGGCCAAGGTTTCCCACCTGTCACACAGAAAGGAACATCGTGTGAACAGAGGTAACTCATAGGGCTCTATTTTCGACTCCGGCGCGGCGCATGCTGCACACCCCGCGCAGTGGTATTTTCGTGCAGCGCAGGCAGGCGCACAGCGCACTTGGTATTTTGGTAAACCAAGGCGTACAGAGGTGAGCCAGGATGGGTGTTGCGGCGCAGTAGGGGGAGGTGTCCGCATAATCAGCTGGCGCATTTGGATTTTCGTCCCATTTCGGTCTGCGCTGGCGGCGCAAAAGTGCGCTAAAAAGTCGCCACCCAGACCTGGTCAACTCTGTGCGCCAGCGGCGCACCGCCGGGCAAGTGGATTTTCGTAAACCGGCGGAGTCGTACGCTCACGTCACCAATACCTCACAGTCAGGTTTCCACAGTGTCTGGCATTTCACTGCGATCAATAATAAGCAACAGCCACGATTCAATGCAGCTATCTGAGTCACATATAGTCACAGACACATACAAGCAGACCTAAATTTATTTATTTTGATCAGTATCTCATCTGACCATATCACAAGCGCGTTCGGCACGCGTAATGGTCACTCACCCTGACTGAATGTACACAGGTGAAACAGGGATGCAAACTAATCAATTAACGTCGCTGTGCCAACCAGAAACAGCCGTGGCGTCCTACAGAGCAGATATACTGTATCTATCTATCTATCTATCGCACTCGAGAGACAGAGACAGACACATGGAAAAAACGTAAATGATGATCGCTGTCCGCTGTTACCCACGTGACGTCATTTCATTCCAAATACAAATGTTATCATAGTAATGCTTAACGTTATCTACAAAGATGGAGTACATCACTGCTTTGAGGAGGATGAGGAGGATGAGGATTTACCATCTAAGGACCTCATATTTAGACATGAGTGACATCATTCTCCTCCTTGGAGAAGTTTGGGCGTCGGACACTTTCCTGCGTGGGCTCAGTCATCCTCGAAACTTGCCATGCGCCTCACCAGTGGCGTTTTTAAAGGTGAGGCGAGGAGCTGGTGTGATGGATGAAGATTTGACTCGGCTGTGACAAACCCACTCCACGCCTTCTCCCCTCCCCTCTCCTCTCTGGCGGCGGAGTCGAAAATAGAGCCCATACAGTTGTTTTCACTCCATTAAATCAGGTTCGTTTATAGGTATGTACAGTGGTATGGGTATGTTACGGTGGTTCATATTTTGCATATGTTCCAGCAGTTTGACTTTCCTTGTGCTGTACCTACTGTATCTTTGAAGTTTCGGTTAAATAGCACAAAGTAAACTTTTGTGTGGCTCACCACATCACACACAACTTGATCTCAACATTTGTTACTGTCCTTCGCAGACAGATTCCAGTATTTTCCCCATTGGTTCATTATCTCTTGAAGGCGTTCACAGCATTTACTGGAGGTCTAATTGGAGACGTCAATGGAGAAGTCAATGGGCTCATCCAGGATCCTGCAAAGATTTCAGCCAATCTGCGGGTTAACACAATCCCTCCCTGCCTCAAATCAGGGATAATCACTCTATTACAGGCTTGAATCCATCCGTGTAAGAGTCAACGTGTTCACAGATAGAGATATGCAATGCAAATAAGTAAAGGACTCCCTGGGGTGCTATAGCAGGCAATAAGCAGAATACCATTAGCTAAGTCACCTCACAGAGAAGGCAATGAAGTGCATTTGAATACAGGACTGTAGAATTTCATTAGATAAACAAACACACTGTGAGAGTGAATTTGCAAAGAATAAGACGCACACGTTGTATTGGAGGACAACGTGAGCGAGGAGACAGGGAGAGAGGGAGAAGTGGGGATATTTGGAGAGGTAAGGCAAAGCCTGAGGACCGCATTCTTCCTCTCCCCGGTCGTGCATGTTGCTGTTTCCTGGTGGATATTAAAAGCAATGATTTGGCCTGAGGCAGTTAGCAGCTTGTAACTTAAGCTCATCTGATGCCTTTAGATCCCTCGAGCAGAAAGCAAAAGCACACTGCAGGGATGAGGATGCTGTGGCATAAGAAACACCTTGCTGGATGCTATGAAGCATTAGAGCTGGAAACTAGGCAACAGAAGCCTGTGAGAAACACAGAGCAGACCTTGATATTTATACCTTTGGTTTCCACAGAGAACAATGGCTTCACTAAACATGCTCTTTTCTGCACTTAGACTAATGAGACCTCGACTCAGTCATTTGCATCATGGCAGGAAACTTTTTTGTTACAATTGTGCTGTGAATTTGGCACATAATGTGACACAATACAGGCTGACATACAAAAGGGTATTAGCCCCATCTCAAAGTGAAAGAGTCTTCAGAGAGAGAGGGGATAAAATGTTCTCAGGGAAAGCAGGACTGTGACTTTTTCCCCAACAGCAAACAACAGGAACAGAGACACCATTCAGTCTTTACTCATCTGAGGAGAAAGAGCATCCTATACTGTGTGTGCTCCAACAAAAGTTAGGTTATCAGAAAAAAGAAAAAGGAAAAGGTCCCTGTGACCATGAGTTATTTAGATGTCAGAATGCAATTTATTCATATGTTTTTATGTTTTCAAATGGTAACTTTTTCAAACCACAGCATTAAAATGTGTTTCATAATTTCTTTTTATTTTACCCTTATTTATTTATAGTGAGGTTCAGTGAGGTTTTGCATGATTATAAATAATAAAGATAGTTTTTTGAAAAGCGAAAGTGAATCTACCCTTTAAAGACATGCAGCATATCTACCCGTCAACATTTTAACCTACAGAGTGTCTTAGCAGAGTATCATTATGAGAAACTGATTAACAGGTGAGAGCGCCAGCAGCATGAGAGCAGAAACTGTGCTGTGTAACTACAGCAAAGGTGATACGGGACAAGATATCCATGTTAAAAATGCCTTTCTAATCAGATAAAAACATTTGTTGCCTCCTATTGACCTGTGATGCTCTGTGTGTGTGCTGCACCTCCAGTGACGCCCTATTAGCTTGATGATCAACAAAGGCAATGAAATCTGTTCCAACGAGAGAGCAGCGACTGGAAAGAAAACAAGTTAAAGTGGATGTAAAAAAAAGGGGGGGGGGACTATTGATTTTGAGGCTCCACTAAAGCCGGGGAGATTTGGGTGACTCTAATGTTACATCAGTGTGTCTGCATCTATTTGTGTTAATGTGCATATCTGTGTGTACATATTTTTTTTCAAATATCAGGGAGGCAAAAATCCTCCCTGGGTGAGTCAGGGCATTGATAAGGCAGCAGAACTGAAAAAAGAAACTTCTGGCTGCACACTGACTCACTCCTTTACAAATGTCTTTAATAAAGAGCTGCTTTTAAAGAGAACAGCCAGTCCAGATCAATCAGTGTATTTTTGTCTGGTTCCTTCACATTAAAAAAAGAGAATATTGGAGCACATAATGTCAGGAAAAGTCAAACAGAGGCATAAATTCAGTTACTTCTCAACTACTGCTTCTTTTTAGCTACTACCTACTTTTCAGTATCTATCAAACAATAATGAATATATGTATGTATGTATGTATATAGAGAGAGGAGATGCAGAGATGAATAATGATATCATTTTATCTTATTTTATTTTTTGCAGATTTTGGTCCTGTAATCTCATTTTGAATTAATGCTCTAAAACAGTTACAGCTTAGTTGCAGCTTGACATGGCGTTACATCAAGATACTATCTGACATAAAGTTTGATGAATGGAGCTCTTTGATGTTGTTGTGGTGCATCTTTGTGCAGTTTGTTGCCTGTATGCTTTCTCTTCTCAGAGCCTGCACTGTAAACTACAGTCATGTGAATGTGTGCGAGCAGCTGGCATCAGTGACCTCACGGCCTCCTGTCAACGAAGATGTTTCCTGGTAACCAGCAGAAACTCTTGGCAGCTACATCCCATAACTCACTAAAAAACAATAAACTGGCACAGAGAAATATATGAAAGCAAAAGTCTGCTTATATTATGCATTTTCCAGAATCCCAAAGGAAAAACCAACAATGAAAATCATGATACTGATAGCTTATTTGTCTGTGTCACTGACCTTCACTGTTGTCTGACTGTAGCGTCTGTAGTTCACTGTGGTCCCACTGCCTTGATCACCACATCCACACATAAAAATAGTCCCTTATGGATTCACTGTTCACTCCTGCTTGAGTAAGGTATGTATTTGTGACCCGTTCTTAAACATGCATACATCTTAAACAGTGGGAGTAAATGGGCTTGTGGCTGGTGATGGACTGTCGCATTGTTGATCTTGGTCTTTCGTGGGATTTGTTGACAATAACAAAAAAAAAAACACAAAACAAAAAACAGCCTCATCCTTTAATGCACCTACTAAAAGCACCACATTTGAGCATTTGTACATACTGATGGCAGAGGGTATGTCATCTCTGGTAGGCTGTACAGGAGTAATGTTTTTTTTATTACAGAACACCCAAAGCCATTTATGATAAGTTGTGCAATTTGTCAAAGCAGATGTGGCAAAGATACATCATCATTCACCTGACAAAAATCATTTCTGCCACTGAGTGCTCTATACTTAATCTGTCTTTCCTATTAAATACAGCTCCTGCTTCAGGCATAGGAAACATAGCTAATTAATAAGTGAACTGGTGGAGGCAGACAAAGACAAAGTGACAGTGATGGAAAGATGTCCAGC